>NW_023270971.1:2122731-2159373 GCF_011800145.1 Mirounga leonina
AGAAAGAAAGAAAGAAAGAAAGAAAGAAAGAAAGAAAGAAAGAAAGAAAGAAAGAAAGAAAGAAAGAAAGAAAAATAAAAAGCCTAATTTCCACTAGCAATTTTGCTTGGCTTAACTAGTACATAAAAGCTGGAACAATAATGACATTGAGATACAGTATTATACCACTAAAACTAAAGACAGCCTTTTCTAATTGTAGGATAGATTCTATGTTGTCAACTCTTGTTTAATAAGATGAAGGCATCAAGGCAGATTTTTCCTTTATCTCAAATGTTAATCTTAGTTCAGCTAAACCAGAAAAACTAAAATGG
Organism: Mirounga leonina; assembly: GCF_011800145.1. Lineage (NCBI taxonomy): Eukaryota > Metazoa > Chordata > Mammalia > Carnivora > Phocidae > Mirounga > Mirounga leonina. The sequence continues at coordinate 2,123,043 of NW_023270971.1, forward strand.
ATTTGATTCATGTAATAAAATCCACTGCCTTTATAGGACTTTCACAAGGTTTTTTAATATTAGTTTTTTTCAAAAATAAAAGTAGTTTGCTCTGTCTGGTACATACACCATAAACATAGTGCCATTTCTGACAAGAAAACCAGAATTTGGAAATTCATCATTGTATTTCAGGGTGCCATTTACAGAACAAAAGTAAGTATGTGAATAAAGCAAAAAGTTCTAAATCCTCTATACAAACCAAAGTAGATATATGGAATCTCATTACACAAATACCACCCTAGAAAATGACAGTGTTTCATGCTATCTCAAATTATCATAAGATGTTCTCAAAAATTATGTTGTCTTCTTCATAAAAGAAAGGTATTTCATTTAACAAAAAGATGACAGTGAATGTATCCTAGATGCATTTCTTTTAAAGTTAACCTTTTACATAAGCCTATGTGTATTAGTCTTACCATATGAGATATTAATTAGCAGAAACTAGCCATGAAAACCTTAGTTGTCTTCTTTTTCCCCATTAGCATTTACACTTCACACTGAAATATTATTTGTTATATGAGACTTGATCAAGTGTAGTCCAATCCCATGTTAAGTGACTAAACATAGAAGATCTTCCAAATTTCCCTTGAAAGAGTACATTCTAACTGAACAATCTGCTTGTCAATAATAACTTGCATCCCAAATTACTCTGGAGTTGAATTATAGCTTAAACTGTATCTTACGAAGAAGGCATTATTCTTAAACAAATGTTTATTGATCTGATTGTGTACTCTTAAAATTAATATAAATCTGGAGATCACTTTACCTCCAAAATCTGGCTGAAGTAGGAACATGCTTTTCACTTTTTTCCTCCAATCTTTATAAAATCATAATCATAAGACTTCTTATTGTAACAAGAAATTATAAAGACAAGAACCCTGATAGGTAATAAATGTTCCAATTCTGTCTGTGCAATTAATGAAATCGACATGACAAGGAGTGTGACCTCCTGTGTGATAATCAACTTCCCAGAAGATCAGGACCTAGGCAAGCTCAGTCAGGTTCATAATATCTCATCAGTTTATTTACTTGTGTTCACATCCATTATAACTGGAGAAAGGAGGAAGAAAAAGTCACAAACACATGCAGTAAAAGATTATCCAAATAATTTTAAGTAAGTTATCCAAACAATCTTAGTATAGTGGTTTCAATAAGAAAAACTCAATTTTTTTTTTCCAAATGAATGTTATTCTTTTGTGATTCCTTAGAATCCTTGCTGGTCCTAGATTCCAATTGTAATTTATATAGGGTTCTGAGGAATCACAAAAGGAATAACTGCCCTCAAGATGCTCACAGTCTTAATGGAAGATACAGATGCATAAGAAAGCAACTCCCAACTCCACTGGAAAGTGATGAATTCTATCAGAGTAACAGAATGTGCTGTGACGCATATGGAGAAGCTAGCCTTTCAAAGGCAACTGTTTTGCTATCAAGATGAAATTATACAACTGATTTTATAAAAATTACAGGTTATGTAATAAGAAGGTAACTTATAAAATATTTATTCTGAGCAAGTATCAAATTAACTAAACAACCTGGAACTCAAATAAAGCTTTTCATTATGAAAACAACCATTATTGGAAGACTGTTTTCAAATGTTCGTTTTGTGGCTTTTTTTAAGGTTTTTATTTTAATTCCAGTTACTTAATCATTTTGTGAATTTTTAATGTAAATTCAAAACCAGAACGGAAAGTTCATACTAGAAAATCAACAGTTTGAATTTGCATTAACTCACAAATAAATCAAAAAAGAAAAAAAGGTGCTCGCTTTGGCAGCACATATACTAAAAAAAGAAAAAGGAAAATGTAAGACAGAATCAATATCATTTTGCCTGGCTCAAGCTCCAGAGAACGACTTGGAGGAATCCAAGAATCCCATAGTCCTCTCACAGCTGCTGCTCAAAGAGAAAGCACAAAACAGTATGCATAAAATACTCAGGAATAGAAATATAATGTGGTAACACTGGGCTGTGACCCCCTTCTAGGGGATTTAAAACCAAAGACATATCTGCTGGCATGAATTAAATAGAAGAAGGAATAAAAACATTTAACCTAACAAAATCATGACTAAGTATCACCATAAGATAGAAAAAAACACTTAAATCTCTATTCATGATAAAAATGAGTCAGCCTAATGATCTGGAGGGAAGAATAGATATATTCTATATATTTGACACTATATATATATATATATATATATATATATATACTTAACTCTCTAACACAAACTAGTATATGTTAAAACCTCTTACAAACTATAAGGTACGCAACACTAAGTTTATGATCATCAACTTTAGGCAAAATGATTTTGCTGGAGTGACTTAATCTTCTTAAATAATTGTCTTCTTTATTCAAGAACCAAGAAAGATGCAGAATAGTAGGCTTGAGTCTTATGGAAAAGAGAAAAAAAAGAGGATTTTGAGCAATGGACAAGCATCAGTTTGGTGAACCTTCCTCATGGATGGAAATAACTAACTTAATCTAGTAACATAACTTAAATCAAGAGACCACTGGTCCTATGAGAAAGTCTTCTTACTGTGGCCAATGACTGACTTGTTCAATCTGAGTCAGTGAGGCAGAGCTGAAGGGCACTGATCCTACCTACTGGGATAGGATGCCTCCTCTTCAATCACAATACAAAAATTTGACTGAAAGCCAATGAAGCCTTTGCCATATCTGTATCCCTATTATCCACAATAATAACCCAGAATTAAGAAGGGAGTGCATGCATTATATTTTCTGTGCCACTAGAATTTCCACATGAGATGATTTCCCTTAGCAAACGATTCCCATCTGTCACCAGTTTCATATAGAGCTCCCCTTTATGCTTATTAGACTTTTCTTTATTAAAAAAATTTAAACATATTACTCCCTGATAAATAATTCCTCCCTAAATTTGCATATGTTAGTGCAAATTTAGCAAGCATATCACTCACACTGTCATACTGAATTTAAACTGCCACTTTGTAAAAGAAGGAATGAAATTACACCTAAGTAAATTCATCTGTAGCTATCCCCAAAGTGAGAAGACCCCCTGGAAAAAAATAGTTTCATTCCGAAAAACCACATAATTCCAAGCATATCAGAGAAGACTGATTTTGTACTTAAAACTAAGAGGAAAAAAAAAAACTTGGTAGCATAAAACTCATTACCTTGATGGGATATAGCTTTTGTTCAAAGAAAAGGATTCACATAATTTTCCTGTTTGAAACTCTTACCAATACATATGTTGTGGAAATATAAACACTGACTTGCAAACAAGCTTTTAAGAGACTGAGTTGATGTTGAGTGGTAGTTTTCTATATCTCTTTTAGTCTTTCCAAATAATATGGTGTTTTTTTTTTCCTAGCCCCCCTCCACCCTTATTTCTGATTTGCTCTTAGATACTGAAAAAATTACTGTTTATAGATGTTTCATGGAGCCTTGAAGGAGAATTTAATACAATTGTTTTCATCCACCATGAAACTCAGGATCCAGAAACCTAAGAATAGTGTTACCTGTATATATTCATATTACACAGACACTCAGCATACCGCAGCATCATACTGCATTTGGATGTAAGGGAAAAAATGTAACCAAATGCTAAATTAAGATTTTTTTTTTTACCTAGATAGGTCAGGATGACAGCCTTTCAATGTGTCCTCCTAAAAGATGGGGAGAGGATATAGGCATTTGGTTCTGTTGAAGCAACGCAGTAACAAATCAGTCAAATTGAGAATAAAATTATATAAAAAGTCATGATTTAAGGGACTTAAAAAAAAAAACAAACAAACATAGGCGCCTAGGTGGCTCGGTTAAGCGACTGCCTTTGGCTCAGGTCATGATCCTGGAGTCCCTGGATCAAGTCCTGCATCGGGCTTCCTGCTGGGCAGGGAGCCTGCTTCTCCCTCTGACCCTCCCCTCTCTCCTGTGCTCTCTCTCATTCTCTCTCTCAAATAAATAAATAAAATCTTTAAACAAACAAACAAACAAACAAACATAAATCACACAGCTTTGTAAACACCTAACAGGACACACTGAATTAGAAAATTCTTTATTGCTGAATGATTGTAATTATTCAGCCTGTTTACTATCCACGAGTGAAACTGACCCTGGAGACAATCAGAACACTTTAAAAGAGTTTCAGTTCCTATGATGGAGCACTTATCAGTATTAGTTCATAAAAGTAAAAGGAATTGTCTCTATTCTGAGATAATCCACCTGCTTCTTTTTGCTTTATTTGAGGCTGCAAATATTCATTTAATAATAGAAACTGGTATGCAGTCTCGAGTTTTAGTAAGCTAAGGATTTTCCAAAACTCCAATTTTGTTCAGATCTCAGTAGGTAAAATTCTGATCAAGATATATTGTAAAGAGCAAAACAAGCACACTTCCATTCCTTAAAAACAAAGAAAAAAATCCAAAAAACAAAACAAAACAAAACTATATGCTTGGGAGTTTTAAATAGCACAATGAAATTATTCTTCATCCTTTCTAACCCCTATGTTCGTTTAAATCCAATTATCCATCCACTTCATTTTAGATGGAGAAACTGGGCATTTAGGAGAAACACTTGTTTTAAGACAAGCTATTTTTTTTTCTGTGTCAAAAACAGACTGAAACCTTTTCATGCTTGATGAACATTCTGGGCTCCTGGAAGAAAAGAAGTGGCTGTGTAGAACATGGGGCTGAAGTATGCTTCTCTCACATACACCTGTTCCAGTTTTCGATGCACTGGCCCACAAATCACCTCTTCATCTTTGTCAACCCCAAAGCCTCCATTCTTCTCCAGTGACCTGAGGTTGATGCAACAAAAGGAGGCAATTTCACAGCAATGTCAGAGGCCCTTTGCTACCGAAAATAACACCCTGCTAAAATTTGATAGCTAGAAAATGAAAAGGTAATGTTTGTATTGGTTTTTATGTAGGACATCTTAAAAATAAGACAACTGAAGCATTGTTAATTCAAATTCCGATCTGCTAATCCAAGGAATGGGGCTATAAGTAGCAAGTGCCATGGATAAGGCAGAAGAGAAATATAATTATGGAGCTTAAGGCTCCAGCAAGCTGCAGCAGAATCTCAACTCAGAACACTAGCACTGCCTCACTACCTGCCATTAATCCCTTCAGTACTCCTGCTTTCTGCTTCCTGGACAGGAGCCAATTCACATCTCCTCTCAGTGACTTAAGCCTTTCCTTTGCTAAGGCATACATATCTCTTACTGTCTTTACAAAAGATACCAAGTTGCCTTCTATTGCATTTACACACACGCCACTGCTGCCAAATGGTATTTAAAAATAAAATTTAAGTTCCAAGTATGGAAACATGTATATGAAAAAAGGAGCTTGGAAAAAAACATTTTGATAATTACTTTGTTGATACAATTTGAAAAAGTATGGGAAGGGTTTCCTGATTAGAAATAGCTAAATACTACCCATGGCCTCATAGTTTTCCAGATTTAAATGTTTTCTGATTTGTACAGTGCCCTCAATGTCTTTTCCACATAGTTCTATTTTATGCTATTGTATTAATATGGCTTTTTGCCTCCCATTTTTATAGATACTGTGGGTATATAGAAAATTCCAGATAATATCTAATTATGTTATATCTATTAAGCACACAAAAGATTTGGTAATCTTTAGGAAGGTACAGAGGAATTACAACTATAACACAAATACACAATCTTTTTTTTTCTTTTTAAGATTTTATTTATTTGACAGAGACACAGCGAAAGAGGGAACATAAGCAGGGGGAGCGGGAGAGGGAGAAGCAGGCCTCCCGCGGAGCAGGGAGCCCAACGCGGGGCTCGATCCCAGGCCCCTGGGATCATGACCCAAGCTGAAGGCAGACGCCCAACGACTGAGCCACCCAGGCACCCCCAAATACACAATCTTTACTATGTGCCAGGAATTGTGCTAAATCCTTTCCATGCATCATTGCATTTAATCTACCCAAAGACCCCATGAAAGAGCTAGAATGACCATTGCAATTTTATAAGTGAAAAACAGGTTTAGGGAGGTTCAATAATATAACAAATATCTCATACCTGTAAGGAGAGAGTCGTATTTGAAACTCCTCTTGTCTAGGAACTTTGAACAGTTTACAATCCAAAACACGAAACTCTGTACCTCTTTTCCATTTCCTCCCTCCCTATTTTGCCAAAATATGTCTCCAAAAAAATTTTTTTTTGCACCAGCTTCTGTCAAACATTGGAAAAGATCACATAACACAGTAACAAATATCAAAGGATAATGACGGGTCACCTGGCAATGTTTCCTTGTTATGGGAACAGCAAAGTCCATGTCAGCTGGTTGCCAAAGCAGCCTGTCTAGACACTTTAAAAATCAACTACAGAATCAGATAAAAATTTGTATTTGTTTGGGAGTAGGAGGGTAGGGTTCATAAAGAGCAACCTAAGAGTACAGCCCATAGATCCCTCCAATTCCCTCACTAATGTGGATGGTCTCTATCAACCAGAATGTGAACTGCTTGAAGGCAAGAAGGAGTTCTTTGTATATGGATGGGCTCTGTAGCCCCACTGGTGCCCAGTATTTATTGAATTGAATTAAGTTAATTAATTTAATTTATCAGGGCAGATAGGGTTAGATTATTTTTAAATTCTAAATAATGTTGTCAGGTTTCAGGCATGCATAAGATAGCATTTCCCCCTTTTTACTTAATAAGATATTTCACCTGGGAAAAAGTTCAGTCATCATCCAGCTCAACTTATGTTACTTTTCCTAAATGTTAAATCTCAAAATGCTCTTTTTTCAGCTAGATGACTACTTTCTTTTGTCACTTTTTAGGACATCTGAAACTTACATGGATTGGAAGCCCATCAGTTAGGTATTCCTTTACAAAAGGCAGTGGAATCAGTAAATTTAAATTAAGGAAATGGAAGTAGAGTGACCACCTGGCATAGTCTGTTCAGGACTTCCCTGGTTTTAGAACTGAAAGCCCACGTCCTAAGAAACTTCTCAAGTCCTGAGCAACCTAGGCTGGTTGGCCACCCTAAAAAGTCAAGAACAATTTCTATAAAATAAAATTTCAATTGGAGGAACCAATCAGATAGTATAAATTTTATGAGCCCTCGGTTATTACTTAAGTTTTTATCTTTGTGTTTCTCTGTATGAGAACTGGATAAATTTCATAATCTTAAGGCCTCTACAGTCTGTAGACAAAATAAATTCATGCCAAAATCAAATATGTATATGCTCAGTTGAAGAGGACTTGGTGAGTTCAGGTTTAAAAGTAAGCTGGCTTCATGCACCAGTGTATTCTGGGCCACAGAAGAAACATATCTGATTAAATAAGAAAACATAATTGAATCTAAGCATAGGAAAACTCAAGAGTGCCTAATGCAGTGGTTTTCAGACTGGGGATCTGTGAAAAACTAATCATGTGAACTCATGGACCCCATCCCCTGGGATTCTGATTCCATTGTTCTGGGATACAGTCCAGGAATGGATATTTTTGCACAGTTATCCAGATAAATTTAATGTCTACTGCGTTATCATCTCTTGAATTATTGTATTCTTGTGGAAATAAATTTAACAAAGGAGAGCAAAACCAGAGTTGAAATAGACCTTTGGATTAATAATTTATCATTTTGTGTTACTATAAAAAATGGAGAAATGCCTGTGTATACTTAGGTCTTCTTTCTGTCTGGTTAGGAGTTGAGAATTTTTAACTCTCTGTTGATAGAAAATTTACATGTTAGCATATTACTCAGATGGCAAACCAACTACTGGAGACAATGCTTCCGTTCCATGTGTTTTGCAAAGCATATACTATAACTTATCTATGTATATGCATACATGTGCAGGAAACCGTGCATTACAATTGATTTTTTAATCAGATAAAGAAAGGAAACAAATTATCATCAGTAAAAGTCTTTCTCTATAATGAAACCCAAGGACATTTATAAAGAGAAATGGTCATCTGGAATCAGTAATAGGATATAAAGACAATGACCTCTTAAATGCTATTTTAAAATTTCTTCAGGTCAATAATAGCTAAATGTTCTAATATACTGATTTCTCAGTGACCCATGTCAGTTGACTAGATAATGTGCGTCTTATACTAGTGGAAAAAAAAATCAATATTTTAGAGACCAAATTGCATGAATAGGTACTTCTGATGAAGAATTTTAAAAATCAGATTGAGAAAGAACTTCTTTACATTCTGAAAGATTTCTACTCTAAAACACATCAGATCCAGAAACCCTAGTATGAGAATATACATTGTTAATAAAATATTGCTTGAATTGATTTGTCCAATTCATACAATAGTTCAGTGTAAATGGTGAAAGGAAAATGAAAATTCAAGCTAATTTTGAAACAAGAAATTGAAAGCAAATTGGGATTCTACAATAATGAATAGATCAGGGATAGGAATTTTAAGTCTTATTCCATGTTCTTTTAGACAATTCACTTTGCTGCCTGTGACCTAGTTTTACATCTGAAATGCTGACTTAAAAAAAAAAAAAAAAAAAAAACCACAAAACTTGCTATTAGTATTATCTACAATGGTTTAGGTCAATCAGCTAATAAAAACCAGGTCACTCATTTGATTATCATATTGACCAACCAACTTAAAATCAAAGTCAGAAGTCACAGGCTAAAGTTATACTTTGAGGAGACATTTCTCAAATTTGTACTATTTATCATAATGACGACAGCTCACAAAACATACATTTTTCTATGGCCCATCCACAGCAATATCTTCATACGATAATTATATAATAATATGGGGTCTAAAATGACAAGTACTTTTCAAATACAATATATTTTCAGAAAGAAGACCCAATACTTGTGTTCTTATAATTTAAAAAAAGAATATTTCAATAGAAGATATTCCAAAATGATAACCATTTGTTTCCATCTTTGCAGCTGAAATAAATATTTGGTTTAATGTTATTAAAATGCCCAAGTGCCTTGCAAATATTTCTGAGAGTTTCCTTTCATCAGATAGAAATTGTCCAGCTGTTTCAGCAGAGGTTTTGTGCTGCAAACATGACTGTTTTAACCCTGATTGGAAGTAGGAAAAGTATTTTTTTCTCAGATATTAATATATCATGCTGTTTCTCAACCAACTTAAAGTCTGCAGAGAATATTATTCCTTTTTCTACCCAGGTTCTAATGATGTGATCAAATGTTGCAGGAAAACACAAAACTCCATGTCCCCAGTCTTGACAGGCACATGCCTCTTATTTAGCTGCATTTTTTTCTCTAGAAATAACCTCTTTCAGTTGTCACATGAAAACCGTAGACAAACTAAGTAGCAAGAGCATCCAGCTTCACTTGGTAAGAACTTTAGAAAACCATGGAACTCATACTCGAAAAAGTTTGTCAGGGGAAGAAAAGGAAATGGTTGTCACCTTTACTATATTTAGGTATTACATGTATATGATATAAAGTAATAATTTATGCTGCTCTTAGCAGAAATGGGAAAGCTCAGGTGGGCCTGCTAGGTCTTGAGTAAAATGAAAATGAATTCTGCTCATGAAAAAATGTACTGGATGCAAAAAACAAACACACAGCAGTCATATATATTGTTTTGCCTATTATATTATAATTAGGCAACCATCTCTTTAAGTTTTTATTAAAATACCTGGAGGGAAATATATATGGGAAAGAATAGCAAGAGCTCAACTTTTCTAAGAGATCCATTATGTCTAATAAAATGTTCCTCATGACTATTAGTAGTAAAGTAAAATGAAAAGATAATTATTGTTCCACTGTTTAATCATAATCCACAAGATAACACTTGTTATCTTAGGGTACCTAGAAATTCCTAAATACTGCCAAGGGGCTAGCCAACTATACCACACTGGAAACACTTGTTTTGTATGCTAAAAAGAAAAGAGAAAGGTAGCATTTACTGCAGTTAGTCCACAGTGCAGCTCAACCAGAAAACTTCACAGAGTGTTAGAAAAGAAGGTTTCTGTCTTTTTTACAGCAGTTAATTCTACTTCACCCATGTTCAAACTGCAGATTCTTTCGTGAATGGCTTTTAGCTTACAATTTCTTAGGGTAGGCAGCAAGATCCTTAATTTTTTCAGAATTTTAACTGTACCAAGTTAACCTAACAGCCAGAAGTTCTTCTTGCATTTTTATGGAAATGAAACATTGGGACAAAAAAGATTAATTCTGTTCTCATCAACAGCATTAGTAAAAAGGCACAGAGGCACAAAGCTCTTCTAGCCTTCTGAAACTCAACCTCTTCAATGTATTTCAATCATAATTCTTTTTTTTTAATTTTTAAATTTTATTTATTCATTCATTTATTTATTGAGAGAGAGAGGAGTGGCAGAGGGAGAGGGAGAGAGAGAATCCCAAACAGGTTCCAAGTCCAACACAGAGACCAACATGGAGCCTGATCTCAGCCCCATTCAATTATAATTCTTTTATTCTTTCCTAAACTTTAACCCAAATGAAAAGGGAGGTTGTTAATCACTATCTCATCATTTATATAAGTAAAAAATAACTCGTATGTGGTCCTACTCACTGTTACCTGAGAAAATACATATATATACATACACATTATATACAAGATACTTCATGTATGATACATTTTAAAAAATAAATGCAATTTATTTTTTAAGATAATTGTTTAGAGCTTTTATCTTTGAAAGTACACACTTATTGCCATCTCTTTTAATCTACTGTATAATCTTGAATAACTAAGATAGGTATTTATAAGATTAAAGAAATAAACAAAAAACAGAGGCATAGGGAGATTATAATTTGCCAAATGTCTCAAAATCAGTTAGTGACAAAGGCAAGTGATCTAGAATCCAGGTGTTCTGGCCCATGGTTCTTTCCATTAAGCAAGAGATTAACAAGGTTCAGAGAAAATCGCATTTTTCAGCACTTATTCCAAAATATCAAAGATGCTGACCTAGTAAAAATTTTAAAATATAATGTTGTTTACTAAAAATAATGTTTAAAACCATTTTGAAGAGAAAATTCAGACTCCAGATAAATCCAAGTGTTAAAATTTTATTTAAACTGAACTTTTTATACATAATAATGCTTTTTAAATTTTTAAAATCAAATACTGTATCTCCTTCACCAGATTATAAATTCATGGTCATGAAGAATCATTTTATTTAGGATCCCCTCCCCCCAACAAATACACAAACTGACAAGCATGCTTCCTTGCACATAGTAGCAAACTCAATAAACATCTGTTGAATGACTGCATGCATTTCTCAAATAAATGACCAAATAATTCCAATAAACATCTGGAATAACAGTTGCTAATTATATACTATTTCTGGGCTTATTCAGAATTTGTTTCACTTTCATCATTATTTTATTTACAAGCTCAGATTGCTGGGTAAACTCCTTATCTCACAGCTAAAACGTGTAACCTATATACTCATATGAGCTCTGATTACAAGCATCATCTACTAAACCAACCAAGATGTGTCAGGGACCATACTGGGTAATGGCTTCTCTCTATGGGAATATCCCATGTTTCCTCCTTCCTTTCCCTCTTACTCTCCTCAGAAAAGTCAGATTCGGACTGTGATACAATGGACTCTATATTGGTTCAAATTTTGTTAGAGGATATGAGAATCTCCTCTGATTCACCCAACCTCTCCACCAACAGTCAACATCAACCTAATCTCAGATAAACAACAGGGCAACTCAGACCAAACTAAAGAGTACACAATGATTAAAATAGCAACAAGGTATCATTGCATTATCAACATTACCAAAAAGTTGCATTGTCACTAAATCCCTTCAGGATCACCACTGATATATCTGCTAAATCCATATACTTTGTTCTACCCATCTCCACTATCTGCACTCACTTACATAATCTCTCACCTAGACGACTCAAATAGTCTCATAACTGACCTCCATAGATCACCATGATGTTTCCAATACATTCATCACAGTACAGTCACAACAGCCTTTTGAAAATGCAAATCAGATCTTCTGACATTGTTAAGGCTTCCCTTTACAGTTTAGATCAAAACAAAAGTTCCTAACATGGCTTTAAAAGGCTTGCCTTACCTGACCTCCCTCTATAGTGTCATCTCCCACGGTTTCAATTATCTAATGTTGTATAACAAGGCACCCAAAACCTTAGTGGTTGAAACAACATGATCATTTATTTGTTCATAATTTTGCAATATGATCAGAGCTTGAAAAGGACAGCTCATCTCTGCTGCATGAGCCATCAGCTGAGGCCATTCAACTGGGGCTGGAGGATGTACTACCAAGATGGCTCACTCCCATGTCTGGAAAGCTGATTTTGTCTGTATGCTGGGAGCTCAGCTAGGATTTATCCTCCATATAGCACCCCCTCCTTGTTGCTCATTGGGTTTCCTCACAGCATGGCAGCTAGGCTTCATGAGGCAGAAAATCGAAGCTGTTTGTCTTTCTAAATTCTACTATCAGAACTGGTAGAGTATCATTCCTGCCATACTTTATTCACCAAAATTGTTATGGGCAGAGCTCAGATTCAAGAGAGGCAATATTTAGGACTCATCTATTAGTGGCTATAGTGAGAAAGAATGTGCAACAATATTTAATCCCTCAAGCCCATTCTGTTCCTTCTTTCTTTCTTTGTTCTTTTAGCACCTATCAGCATCATGATAGAATATTATATGTATAAACAATATAAGACAAATAGATCTAAATTCATATGTGTTCTCCATAAAAGTTATTCAGTTTTATATTGATACTGTGGCCATATCCTTGATGACAGGGTTTGTAAGATGTTGTTAGGTTAAATTATCAATCTTAACATTACTAATGAAGATTGATCTAAAAATATAGGCCTGAGGCATAACTTAGGTTTGCTCCTCCTGTTCTTTTTCTAACCTTCTCACACCCCTGACCTCACTTGTTCATCAGCCAAAAAATGTGGAAAGATGATAGACAAATAGAGAGAGAGTGGGAGAGAGAAAAAGACACAGAGAGATAGAGACAGAAAGAGGATATGGAGTCCTCAATTAAATGTTACTAATTCTGCAAAATCTCTTTAGCTCTACAACAACTTTAACTCAAATATATTAAATCAAATGTATTCATTTTGTAAAAATTTCTTCTTCAGAGAAAACCACTATATTTATAGGCATAATAAAATCATAATAAATAATTTCAAAAAATAGAGCCAACAAAAATGACCAGTGAAAATTGTGAATATTTAGAAATTAATTGATAATACTTTGATTAAGAAATAATTAAGAAATAACCAACTACTTGCTTTGAAAGTAGACATTAATCAGATAAATTAGGTAGAGATTAATTAAATACAACACTATGTATATTAAAAAGAGATTCAATTTGTCTTCTTTTTACTTAAGAAGGATCCATTTCAATGGGTGCCTGGTGGCTCAGTTGGTTAAGCATCTGACTCTTGGTTTTGGCTCAGGGAATGATCTCACGGGTTGTGGGACTGAATCCTGAATCTGGCTCCCCACTCAGTGGGGAGTCTGCTTGAAAGATTCTCTCCCTCTGCCCCTTCTGTCACTTCCATGGTCTCTCTAATAAATAAATAAGTCTTAAAAAAAAAAAGAAGAAGGATCCATTTCAAGAAACAATATGTATGAAAATGTATCACGCATCATCATTGGGGTTAGTGAAAATGTACATGGACTGGTCAAGCCTATATATATTCCTGCAGCAAATTTTGTACATTGTAAGTTGGTTCTCAATAAAATGGTACCATTTATGAGTGCCCAGTAAAGAATAAAAAGTAAATGCAACATCAAACTTTATTTATTATACATAGTTTTCTTATCCTAGAAAGATAACCTTCCACATCATATTTCATGTGCATAACTTACGTGTTACATAAAGGTGAACTAGAATCTAGTTGTGATATGTAAAAAACATGCAATAGGGATTTGGAAAACTTACAATAAGAGTCAAACAATCACTAATTGGTTTCAGTTCATTTTTAAAGTCAAGTTTTATGTATCCTATAAAAACACTGACAAGGCTCAAAGAAAGAAAAGTGAAGTTGCCTGTATAGGAATGTTTTTCTGGGCACTGGAAAGTTATCTGATCTTAAATAATTTGGTCAACACAATAGTTACAATATGATCTCACTGGTATGAGGAATTCTTAACCTCAGGAAACAAACTGAGGGTTGCTGGAGTGGTGGGGGGTGGGAGGGATGGGGTGGCGGGGCGATGGACATTGGGGAGGGTATGTGCTATGAATTGTGTAAGACTGATGAATCACAGACCTGTACCTCTGAAACAAATAATATATGCTTAAAAAAAAAAAAAAGAAGATAGTAGGAAGGAAAAAATAAAGGGGGGGATATTGGAGGGGGAGAAGAACCATGAGAGACTATGGACTCCGAGAAACAAACTGAGGGTTCTAGAGGGGAGGGGGGTGGGGGGATGGGTTAGCCCGGTGATGGGTATTAAGGAGGGCATGTATTGAATGGGGCACTGGGTGTTATACGAAAACAGTGAATCGCGGATCACTATATCAAAAACTAATGATGTATTGTATGGTGACTAACATAACATAGTAAAATTAAATTAAATTTAAAAAAAAACTAATGATGTAATGTATGGTGACTAATATAACATAATAAAATTAAATTAAAAAAAAAGAAATGCTCATAAAGCATTTGAGAACTGCTATCTGCCATAAAAAAATAATAGTACAATATCCAAATTTCATTAGAAAACCATTACTTACACTTTTCTATAAAGTTTATACTTCATATTAATCTACTTAATATGGTCAGGGAGACTGAAGAGCTTGAGATTAATAATCCTACAGGTGATGATGAGAAAGAGAGCTTAAGGGATATGAAAATGTTTCACAAAGATGTGGAAGACTTACAAGGAAATCTTTGTCTTTGTCACCATATTTCTAAAACAAATCTACAAGATAAAACCAATGAAAAATCATTTTTTTAGATGCTTTGATTAAATAACAAGAAGTATCAGGAAAGAAGAAAACCAAATATTTGGTAATAAAGTAATGATGAAATTATTAAGATAGAATTTACTAGATTTACTAAATGGAATATTTTGGACTTCATTAAAATTAAGATATGAAAAAATAAGCTTGAAATAAAGTTCCGTGAAAAATATACTGATAAATTCATTCTGACTACAACTATTATACAAATGTATATATGTTACACATATTTACACAGACATATACACAAAAATTTGATTATATATATGATGACACTATGATAAGTAAGCTTTTTTCCTCCCATATTTTAAATTGTTTCAAAGCCAAATTATATTTTTATTGAAAAGAAGAAATTGTGAATATCCAAATGACCATTTTTTAGAGAAAAAATAAACACTAAGAAGGAACAACTTGGAGCAAAACAGAGCATGAAACTGTAAAGATAGTCAGCACTTATTCTTGTTCCATTTGAAGAAAAAGTAAGCATGCCTTAAAAGGAAAATGAAGCAAGGGGCTATGCAAATTATTTGTCAAAGAATTGGCCCAGGATACAGACTTAAAAACTAAAAACTGATTTTAGCCATGATTGTCTGCATCAGTTGGTTTTCTTCAATATTTCCAAATCCACTATTGTTCAAAATATCACATGACATTTTCCATTCAACTAGCATGAAACCCTGTCATATTTCTTCTTCTATCATCCCCTCCCCATCCCTGCCTGGATCTGAGTCTCAATTTCATGCCAAGGTGCTGACTTAGCAGAAATGCCAAGCATAGTGGCATGGTGACTTCTACCCCTAACCACGAGACACTTTTCATTTATATTCATCAAGGAAGTATTCCAGAGGCATCAAACCACGTACCCAGATTTCAGTTTGTTATTTGATTATCCCACTTAATCCTATTAGATACTGATCTTTTAAATAGCACAAAAACTGCTGACAAAACGCCTCTGCAAACATCAAAAACCCCCTATATGAGAAGTATTCGATTTCACAATAACTGACCTCTTTTCTTCCCCATTTAGAAACCTGGGGATTCTCTAGGAGCACTTTCTCCATATATGACTAAATGGTTTAGTTTCTTCAGAGACCTGGATTTAAAGTCTATTCCCACCTTATGGAGATTCTTTCATTTCTGTTTCTCATGAAACCTGCATTTTAGAGGGGATGCATACTGTATATGGTGGTATACACTATATAAATAAGATACATAGAAAATGAAATATCTATTAATGTCTAAGAATTTAAAATATTTTGAGAAAAAAGGGACTCCAACACACATACGGAAAGGCAATATAAACAAAAACAGACGAAAGCCAATAGGTTTAAAAAAAAATCATGTAATTATATATAGGGAAAATAATAGAGTGATTATGAGATAGCTGGTAAAATGTTCATCTTAGGTGACTGATATTAATAGAGTACCAGACCAAAGTCCAAAAAGCCACATCATGAACAAATCATATTATTTACTCATGCCTCTTTCCTCATCAGCTACATGGATCTAATGAGAGATCTCATTAGATCTTTCAACTCACAGGGAATTTACAGAAATTATTATATTAATATTACAATGTAAGTGCACTTGTGGAAAGCACAGCTCTATAAATGCTGAGAATTTTCTTTTTTTAACCTTCATTATATTCTTTACCAAAATGATCAGGAAACAGAATAAAACAATAATTTAAAAAGTATACTTCTATATAAAAGGTTTCCATAAACTTAAAAGGTTCTTTTTGTTTTTGAAAGACAAATAATACAAAGATGAAAAGTTCCTAGAATCAAAATAGTGTATCAATTGGTATAAAATATTCAAAATATTGAGGAATTTTTCCATGTAAATTAGTAAATATTAAAAAGCAACTTCCTGGGCACCTGGGTGGCTCAGTAGGTTAAGTCTCTGCCTTCTGCTCAGGTCATGGTCCCAGGGTACTGGGATCAAGCCCCATGTCAGGCTCCCTGATCAGTGGGGAATCTGCTTCTCCCTCTCCCTGCTTGTGTTCCCTCTCTCTCTCCCTCTCAGTCTCTCTAATAAATAAATAAAATCTTTTAAAAAAAGAGAAAAAAAAGCAGCCCTCCTAAAAAGACAAATACAATTTTTAGTTCTGGCCAGTGGTTTTGGCACTATTTCATGGGGGAAGAAAAGAAAGGACAGCTGGGGCTAAATTGAAGTCATTCTGTAAGTTGAATAACAATTTCCTCAGTTGCCTTTACTATCCATCTCTATGTTCTTGATGTTTGTCTTAATTGGTACTTAAACTATTGCATATTTAATCACCTACTATATACTAAGCTTTGAGCTGGGTATTTGATAATGGGGAGAGTGAAATATAGTCCCTGACGTTGAGGGTTCACTGTTCACTGGAAAATGCTAGCATGTAAATTCTATAGAATAAAGAGGCAATGTCCACTGTTGATGGAAGTGCAAACTGACGCATACATTTGGGAACAACTTGTTTTTTTCTTCTAAAGTGAACAGGCACCTATTCTATCACCCAATAATTCCAACCCTAAGTATATGCCCAAAAGTAATTCTTGCACATGTTCACTCATGCAATGCTCAAGAATGCTCACAGCAACATAATATTTAAAAATTGAGAACCCAAGCATTAATCTTTAAGAAAATAAAGAAATTAAAAATAAATAAATGTAAAATTGTCTCACAATGGAATGCAATTGTGAAAATAAATTACCTTCAGCCCATGGGCAATACCATGGAAGAATATTAGGAATACTGCGTTGAGTGAGCAAAACAAACTGCATACAGCATGATACCATTTTAATAAAGTTCAAAAACAAGATATGTATGCATTACATTTTTAAAAATACATACATATCAGGTTACATTACTGTAAAACACAAAAGAAATATAAACCCTAAATTCAGCATAGTGGTTTTATTTAATAGGAGGCAAGAAGGAGCACTGGGGAAGTGCATCCAGGTAACTTCAATGGAACTGTCATAATCTAGTTCATAAGTTGTTTGGTAGTCTCACAGTTCAATTTATTATTATGCTTCTTATTTTCTTATATGTTAAGAATATTTTTGTTTGCATCAAATCTCTTAAAATAAAAATTAAATAATTTAAAAAAAACTTTTTATATCATGAAATTGCACTAATTCTGTCTGAAGAAGTTCAGGAAGGAAGCCATGACATTTCAACAGAGCTAGAAAGCTTAATCATTTTCCAAGAGGAAAAGGGCATGAGCAAGGGCCCAGGGATGTGAAAGAGCAATGGGATAAGTGAGAAAAATGTATTGAGGCTGGAGCATAGGACACATGGGAGAAGATGCAGATGATGCTGACAAAGGAACTCATCACTTCTGTGGAAAGCCATATGTTCCAGAAAAGGAAGAAGTTTATCATGTAAGCAATGGAATGATCCTGATGTCTTACTTTAAAGCAGGTAAGTTACAAGATCATTTTTTTTTCAGAAGGATAACCATCGTGGCAGAATTGTGGAAAACAATCAGTAGAGGAAAGACAAGTGTTAGCCTTTCAAGGGGTGATGCAGTAGTCCAGGTGGCACAAGATGAAGATTTCAACAAAGCTTTCAGTAGAGAAGAAAAGAGATGGGCATAAGGTATTTAAGGGTCAATTATAGCTCAATAAATCTGGAATTTTAAGAAAAGACATTTACAGGGTAGATTTGGCATTTAAACAGATGTAGGGGGTTAGGAATAATTAAAAGCCACAGACACCGTAAATTTTGATATTCCCTCATAAGTTCATGGATGATGAGGCTTTTAAGCAGCTAACATGATGGAAGAAATGGTTTGGCAGGGGAGATTATTTAAGTTTGGGACTTGCTGGGGTTGAAAATGTTTGGGAAATCCACTTGCATATGTTGGTAGGCACTTGAAAATACTGTAGGAAGTTAGTATAGAAATTCAAATTTATGTACCCTAACTAGTAGCTGTGACCAACAATTAAAATAACGTCCTTTATAGAAAGAGCAGCAAGAAAAACTTGAAGAGTACCAAGGATGGATGAAACTTGGGAAACAAGAAATAGAAAGAGAGATTTAAAGGAATAGAAGTAGTAGTAGTAGTAGGCCTCCTCTCTCTAGAGCTGTTCACCTTGCCTAGTTCACTCACTCCATTTCAGGTGCCTTCTACTTTTCTTCTTACTGCTTTCAACTATGTTCTTAGGAAAGGATCACCCTTAGGAAAGGATAGTCCTTTATTTTCCTACTATAAATTTGTTGCATAGATTTAAGCTACTATGTTAATTTTCCCATACTCTGCATTTTAAAACTCACTAAGTATTGTGGATTTGAATGCCTCATCATCAGTAAAGAAGGTTTCTTTTTTTTTAAGATTTCATTTACTAACATAACATAAGAAAATAAAATTTTAAAAAAGATTTCATTTATTTGAGAGGGGGAGATTGAAAGAGAGAGAGAATAAAGGCTGGAGTGAACATTCAACTCTCTTATTTTGCACTGAACTAATTCCTCCTGACTTAAAAGTCTTGGAGATCAATGCTTTTCTGTCATAACAAGAAGTAGCTCTACTATTGAACCTCAGTTTTCTTCTGTGTGGATTAAGTGGTAAAATTTACATAACATACTTAGCATAGTGCCTGTCATAAAATACATGTTCAATAAATGTTGTCTCTAGCGATCTATGCTTCAGGCTGCAAAAACTTCTGCTAATTCACAGTAACCCGATCCCCCATTCTCTCCCAGTGATGTGACACAAGATTGTCAAGAAATGCTCTGCAGGATGACTTATGAAAGTAGATTTCTGTGCTGGAGAAAGAGATGATAGTTATAAAGGAATAATAATAAGAACAAGACAAGAACAAAACCAACAATAATCAGAGTATTAATAAAGAGTGTTTACGTGTGCCAGATACTTTGCCATCACATTCCACACAATACTTAGTGCATAAGGTATTTAGTTTGTACATTGCCTTTTTCACTTCCAAATATTAGTTTTGGCTGAAGACATAGTTATTAATGAAAGTTGGTTCTAAAAATTTGTGAAAGTACCAAATAAAAAATCAAATCAACAATAGGAGGAATTAATATGTGAGAAATGTGTCACTTCATTAACATTACCATGGAAAACTGCACAGATTATAATCGTTAGGAAGAGAGTAAACTTCAGCACAGTACTCTCCCTTTTACGTCTTCATTTCCTTCTGTTCCTCCTGAAAGTGGTAGTCATTGACTCTAAAATTCATGTTGCTTCTCAGAAAGTCAAGAATAATTGACATTTTCAGATATTTTGCTGCTCTCCTCCTGTTTCTCATTAGTTGCAATCCCAAGATTTTTAAACTATCTAAATGCATGCTTGATATTTTTAAGATTAACCATTCTATAGTAAAATGAAAGGACCATTTTTTCAAATGGCTAAAGAATAGAAATTTGAGTCTAAGAAACTGTGTATAAAGAAGGAATAAGAAGGGAAAAAAACAGCAGTCAGCTGCTTCCTCATTTGGTGTCAGTTCAAGACTGAATTTTTTTTTAAGGAGAAATGAAGATGAATAGGCAGAAGCATACTTCAAATGATAATTATTAGACCAATTATTGAACACACCTAAACAAAGTTTGCCTAAAATCATATCTAATTTCTCAGTCAAAAGGTTTTCATTTTTTAGTCCCAAAATTTTGTTAAAAATTATATTCATATATTCATTCACTTTTTTAAAAAATCCATATTTTATGGGGTGCCTAAGTGGCTCAGTCAGTTAAGCACCCAGCTCTTGGTTTTAGCTCAGGTCATGACCTCAGTGTCCTGAGATGGGCCTGCATCAGCTACACGCTGGGCGTGGATCCTGCTTAAGATTCTTTCTCTCTCCCTCTACCCTTCCCCCTGCAAATCCATATTTTATAATAGAATGTTGATGCTTTATGTACAACTGATGAATTTTTTCATCAATTATGTATTATAAGGATGGGAACATAGAATAAATGAGGGAGAAAACAATTTTATTCTGTTTTTAATTTAATTTGACAAGAGGGAGACAAAGAAAGCCATGGCATTAAAGAGATCTCTTTTTGACATCTTAAATTTCCTGCTTTAGGTAAGGTCATGTTTTTTATTTTCTTCTAAATATTTTTCACAATAAACTTGCTTTTATTTGTTGAGTATTTATTTTCATTTCATATTTTGCATAGAAGGAATCAATATCTGATTTTAAAATAAGAATGGGTTACTCAGAAATAACCACTGAGCAGAAGATACCAGCACACAGCAGAGAACTGATATAAAATAGACTTCTGCTGCCCTCTTTTGGAATAAGTAAGTGAACAAAACCACTTCTGAGTCTATGTATTTTACTATTGTCTGTGTCCTACCACAGCCACATTGCTTAGGAAACAAAGGGCTAGGACTCAGTTATCAAATACCCTGTTATTTAAAAATTGGAGATTTCATTTTATGGATACAAAAAATGTTACTTAGCAAAGGATTATTTAATAGCATACTGTATAAAAGTATAACTGCTTTAAATACATTAAATCCAATTCAATGATAACCCCACAACCTAAAATAGTAATCTTATAATCAATATTTTGGATTTCAAGTAGGCTTATAGTTACAATTTTCAGTATAAAATTTAAAAAGTAATGGATTTAATTATGAAAAACATTAGGAAAGCCTTTATTTAGTCTACCATAATTAAGAAAAACCTCTGGGTATATTTTAGTTTCTAATATATTTATACCCATTTTGGCAATAATATTGAAACTTCACAGTGATATTACTATCATTCAAAGGTAGTTCTCAAATGTTTGGTAAGCCTGTAGAGATTTTCAGAATTAGATAAATTCAGACAAAGCTCAGATCTGATCCTACAATTCATCACCCTTCCCTTCTTCCACCAGAAAAACTACCACAGAAATGTATGAGCCCTGATATTAAATCTGATACCAAGCAGAAAAAAACAAAATCAACAAAATATGCATATGCTTTTGCTGAGATGGACCAAAACAAACAAACAAACAAACAAACAAACAAACAAACAAAACAACAAACCACCCATCAAGTACAGTGTGTATTAAAGTCACAAGAATGTTGAAATCTGATAACGTTCCTCAGCAGTATGAGCTCCTTTGGAAAGCTGCATCTTGAAAATATGACAAAATAAATGACTGCATATAATAATTCTAGGCAGGAACAACCTAATATTTCAGGATACTAGAATACACCATCAACAAACAGAACTTAAAACAACAGCAAACAAAACAAATAAGTGGACTTGGGACAAGATAAATAGGTGGCCAAAATCCTCATGATAAACGACCATTTTTTTCCTTGAGAAAAATTTGTTTTTGAACATATCAAAATGAAGTTTTAGAGGATTTATTCATAAAATTAAATTCTTCCACTATGGCATACAAATACCTGACAGCAGCTTCATGTGTGGACAAAAGCCTTGCTCTCATCATTCCATGCAATGAGAAAATTTAAAACTCTTGGCTACAATATAACACATCAAGAGCTAAGATCAAGAGTTGCAGACATGAGTATAATTTAGTATATAGTTTGATGTAAATAAATGATAATCTATAAAATATCTATGTAATATATGGAATCTTATAATCAGTAGTCTTCTTTCCTTTTTAGATACTTTTGTTATCCTACTATTATTCTATGATATTTAGATGCCTAAATCAAAACACTTATTAACTGAATTAATACTAATAATTATAAATATGGGTCACCAAACTTCCATCTTATTTTAAAACTACATAAATTTGAATTGTTATCATTCAAAAGTGACAAGATATTTTAACACAGATGGCAAATAAAAATTATCAACTGATTAACAAAGATTATATTATTAGAAGTAAAATCTCTGGATAAATTTTGGACTAGAAGATGATCATGGCAATGAGGTATAAAGAAGCTAAATTATGTTGTCTTGTTGCAGGAGTCCAAACACCCAGGTGCAACTAGCCATATTGGATATTGTAGAGTAAGCCTAGATCTATAGATAAGTAATTTGTTTGATTTGGGGTAAGAAAATTAAATAGACTTTGTCTAGACGGAATGACCTCACTGCATACATTTGTTCCCACAGAAGCCAGAATCTAATGAAAATTCTAAATTACTTTATTAAATAAATGTCTTTAGCTATGCATATATGTTGCTTTCTATTGAGGTCCTAGCAATTCTACTGTGGCAGTAGTAAATTTCATACTGCATTAAAACTGTAGAAAATTCCTGTGACATGAACATAACAAATTATACAGAATTCACTACACTCTTATTTATTACATTTTTGTAGTGTGGGTTTCTATTTAAATTTACTACTATCAAAAAAAACTACTACTATCAGCGAATAACCATGCAGTCTTAATAGGATCCTACAGACTAAATTTGGTGATTTTAGGATATAGTATATAATTATTAAACAAATAAGAACTGGCAGAAATGAGAACATAAAGAAAATCCCAATTTGCTTGCATTGTCTATTTCTAATATGGGTGTGTCTGTGTAAGTGTGTGCATGCATGTTGCTTTGTTTTAAATTTAATTTAGGTTTTTATTATTGTTCTTTTGATTGTGGTTTACTAGGTTGGGGAAATTAAATATTTAATTGAAGGAAGATATAGGGAAAGGTATGGATGGAACTTTAGAATTAGGGGTGAAAATGCTCTGATTGGCTGAAGGTGTCAATAACATAACTTTCAAGAGAAGTTAGCTATTCCAGAGGAGGTAGGCTGGCAGCAAAACTAAACTTTTTATTTGAACCACTCATACTATCTTTTTATATAACTAATATTTACTGATTCATATCACTATGAAAGGATCACATCCTTTAAAATCAATTTCAAGTGCTGACAATTATTTGGGCTACTTTAAAATACAAATACAGTAATGAACAAATGGCCATGGTGAATAACTTAAAGGAGATACAATAATTAGTATGGCTATTGGAGTTCTGAAAAAGATACATGGTGAAGTAAATGTCTTGCAATTTTACAAGTTATATGGATTAGGTATCATGTTTATGAAGTGGTTGCAGGTTCTTAGAGCAATAGTAAAGCAGTTTCCCCTGTTCCATAGTTTGTAAAATAAGAACAAAACCTGAAAAATAGCTGGCAAGATATAAGTATGCAGGTCCCTTTATTTTAAAACAAAAAATTCTGCTGATTTTGCCACTTCCAGCAGAGCTGAAAAGTCTGTGAGTGATCAGCATTTCAGTATTCCTCAATACTACAACTACTTAGTCATTGTGGGGTTTTTTCCTCAGTTATTGCCCGCTGGCTACAATCAATTTCGATTGCCACTGGCAAGTCAAACTTACAATGCATCCATCTTTCAAAGCTTGGCATAAAAACCCAATTCTAACTTGGTACAGAGTGACTCAATCAGTTCCAATTCTTTGTCTGCTACTTGTGTTGAGAAGTGCAGAGACAAGCACAGGGGACCAGAAGCCAGGCTGGTGATGATGTGGGAAAAGATTGTCTCTTTAGTGCCAGAGGAAATAGATTCTCACCCAAAGGGAAATAATGCAAACGGCTGAAATGGGATAAGTATTATATACCATGATTTCCACACCAATACTTAACATGAGGCTGCCAAAATTTAGCTCCTTTCTTTTGAGAACTTGGGTTCCCCATCTTGGGGCATCAGATGGATTACAGGACTTCACAATTAAAAGGTAGGGTTTTGGGGGCGCCTGGGTGGCTCAGTCGTTGGGCGTCTGCCTTTGGCTCAGGTCGTGATCTCGGGGTCCTGGGATCGAAACCCCGCGTCGGGCTCCCTGCTCGACATGTCTAAAAGAGAGGTTATAATGCATGAAGGGCAGCAGCTATAGAAAAAAAGGGACTAAAGGCAAAAAGGAGCTCATGGAGCTTCACAATGTGAAGAAGTTACAACAACAGTCCTCCAGTCCTAGCATGGGCTAGTGGAGTTTTGGGGTCAGGAAAAGGGTAAAAAACACCAGCCCTATTTAGGTCACTCTTTATGCTGTGTGATGCCCAGAAGGGTGTACTGGCAGCCTTATTACACCAAACACATTTTGCCCAGGCAATGACTAACCACCAGCATCTGGCAAGCACTCAATCACTACGCAAAATGCATTATCCCTTTCTTCCTTGCTAAGAAAAATCCAGTTCAGATTGTGTGATGATGTAATCAGCCCCATGGATAAATCATGTTTAGTAATTCTATTCTCTTTTCCCTGAAGATTTGTGCAGGGTTATATGTAAAACCAAAGTATAATCAGTTAAACTAAATAGAAAGTTGGCTGGATATACAGGATAATAGATGTAATTAATACGTTCTTTTTTCCATTTTTACCTTCACTCTTTTGTTTTCTACCTAGGATGCTGCTATAGGAAATTATGATGCTTAGAGCTCTGGCTACCACTGTGACCAAGAGTGGACCACTGTGATGCTGATCCACTCAGTCGGAAAGAGTAGAAAGACAGAAATAACCTGGATCATTGTAATATCACTGAGCTGTTGTGACCATCTTGTACGCCAGACCTCTAGTTACTTACAATAATCAAATGTCATTATTGTCTAGCTATTATTGTTAGAGCATTCCATTACCTAAAACAAAATTTAATCCTTACAGTTACATAACAGTGGTGCTGGAAGCTCAGGTAAGGTAGCATAAGTAATTGTTTTGAATGGGAATATTCTGGTTTGGGCAAACAACAAGGTTGTTGCAAGCCAAGTCCTCAGGAAAAAATTGGCAGAATTGGGTGCATTATTCTTAATGAGTCTAGAACACTGCCTTCTAACACCAGAATGCAAGTTCAAGTCTGTAAAAGGAAACTAAGTGTTAGGGCAACCCGTGGACATGGACTCTGTCATAAGCAAAGGAGTAGCGATGGGACATAAGGAGGCCCAGGTATAAGATGAAATCTGCCACTCTAATAAGGAATCCACCATTATCTACTGACAGATTCATATGGAGAAAAAGTCAGCAAGTAATTGCCCAGACCAAGTTTTAGTGAACTAAATTTTCTCAGGTCAAAGGGTTTACCAAGATGAAGAAGCCTCCATGGACTTCTCATGTTTCAGCCTTGGAAATAATAATAGGAATAAAAAGAAAAACAACAATAGTCACTGCTATTTGTTGAATAACTAGTATTTGCCAAACATTAGATTAATTATTATCTTGATTAACCCTAATAACAGCCACTACCCAGGAAAACACTAGGCATATAATAGGTCTTCAATATCCTTATGTTCATTGTAAAAATGAACATATGAACAAATGATATAACTCTTATTAATTCCATTTAACAGATGTGAAATTAAGACTCAGAAAAGATAAGCAAATAATGCAAGACTATATATCCATATATCCACTTACTATCCAGTAAGTGGAAAGACTAAAATTTAAGATCACGTCTTCCTAATCCCCAAACCCATGCCCTTAAGAATCTGGTCCATAGCATTGCTTCCAAGGTGTTCAGTGGATGACCAATTTTTTATATTTAAATGTAGTCAGTGCACTTATCTTGTTGTGGGGTTTCCTGGGTTTGTATTAGATGTCTAATCTCTGAGGTTCTGAGCACTCATTTATCTGGATTATGGATGACTGAATATTGGACATTATTTTCTTGATATATTCTTCTTTCTTCCACTTAGATGGAGCAGGGTTCTTAAATGGCATGATCTCCAAGAGAGGTATTAAGTGGGAAGTGCCCTCTGCCATAATGATGGACATTGGTTACATGGATATTGTAGTCAACTGATCATGGATTTGTCCATTAAAGTCTAGAAATTAGAGCCTCAAATTGGAAGCAAGAGTCCACCAGCCCCAATTCCTTAGAAATAGAAAATATCTCCCTGTTCCATACCTCTAATTATGGCCATTAGGAGTAAGATTATAGAGTTCTGTGGGCCCTGATTTGTCCCCTAATATCTTGCTAGCTTGGTTGAGTTCCTACAACCAGAGTTAACATCAGCTCTGGCCTGAAAGCCAGTTTCAGAGGGGTCAATACTATTATGTGCAAGTCACCTGGGCTTCTATCTGCTCTAAGATACTTATTGGGAGTATCTATTTATGATTAGCTCTTTTATAACCAACTGGGTGACACCTCTCACTGGGAAACAATTGACATGTGAAACACACAAATAATTAATACTACCCTAGTTCTTTAATATGAAATGCATTTAATGTAGTTGTTGATAATTTTGTACTGGAAAATCATATAATCTTTGATATGTGCAATACATAAATTTTCTTCCCTATGGAATATCTTTGGAAAAATTTTATTGTTGTCTGAGAAAAAATCATATTCATCATAAAAATAATAATCTTTATTGGTTATTAATGGTTAATTATCAGTAATTAATTTTAATTAAAAACAAAATACTATTAATGGTGACCAATAACCCACTATTAGCTACTGGTATGAAAAATTCCAATAACTAATAATTCTTACCTACTTAATATGAAATACATTTAACATAACTGCTGATAAATGTTTCCTGGAACAATCATGTGGTCTTTAATTTCTTTATGGCATAAATTGTTTCCTTATCACACAGTATGTCTTCATAAAATTATTATTTTATTCTGAGGGAAAATTCTGCTAATCATCAAATAGTAACCAGTGAGTCACTTTTCACTGAGTGTAAGGTGTGTGTCTCTTGAGCTTACTTATTAGATTAGTGCTAGATTTTGGTCTCTTTATCTACCTAACGACTGAATGAAGACTCCTTTGATTCAGAATTGCTGAGAATGCAGAATTTGAAACAATTTCCAACTTTGTAAAGTTATGCAGTGGCTTGACCCATTTATTCATCACAGGTGGAAGAATTACTCTCTTTCAACTGACCTGAATTTATGTAATGATACTGATTGAGCAATCAGCAATGCTTTTATTTTAAACAAATATTTATTGAAAACCTTCTATGTACCAGACACTGTACCAGATCCTAGACTTGTAAGGACAAATCATGGACCCTGGTATGGAGACAAGATGTGATGTTTAGTAGCAGACATTTTTTAAAGTATTTTTTTTAAACTAAGTACAAAGTTCATATAGAAAAATGCAAAACTTATATAGATTGATGAATTTTTACAAAATGAACAAACTAATATCAACAGCACCTGGAACACAAAATGGATCATTATCAAGACATGTTTCTTTTCACTCATTGTACCTTCAAGGGTAAACACTATTCTGACTTTTCATACCTTAGATTGGTTTTACCTTATTTTAAACTTTATAAAAGTGAAATCATATAGTATATGTGTTTGATTTTTTTTAACATTTTGCTTTTAAGACTCATCACATCCTTGCATGTAGTTGTAATTCAGTTCTTCTTACTGCTGTATGGTATTTCATTAAACGAATACACCACAGTTGATTTATATATTTTACTGTAGACAGAAATTTGGGTTGTTTCAAGTTTAGGGTCATTATGAATTGTAAGGCTATGAAAATTCTTGTTTGTATCTTTTGATGAACATCTTACATATTTTGAGGGAATATATATACCTAAAATTAGATTTACTAGATCATAAATTCCACACAGGCTTAGTTTTAGTAAATATTACCAAACATTTCTCAAATGTGATTGTATCAATTTACAATCCTACCAATAATTTATAAGATTTCAACTAACTTCAGATCCTCAACAATATTATCATTGTTCATTTCCATTTTAGGCTTTCTGGTACATAACAGCATCTTAATCAAGTTTTAGTTTGCATTTTCTGGTGATTAATGATGTCGAGCACTTTTTTTTTTTAAAGATTTTTTTTTTATTTATTTGAGAGAGAGAGAATGAAAGACAGAGAGCATGAGAGGGAAGAGGATCAGAGGGAGAAGCAGACCCCCCTGCTGAGCAGGGAGCCCGATGTGGGACTCAATCCCGGGACTCCAGGATCATGACCTGAGCTGAAGGCAGTCGCTTAACCAACTGAGCCACCCAGGTGCCCCTGTCGAGCACTTTTTAACATGTTCATGGATCATTTTCTTTCATAAGTACCTGTTCAAGCTCTTTGCCTATGTATCCCTCCTCCCTGACCTTATTTCTATTGACTTTTAGGAGTTCTTTATATTTTGTTGATATGACACTTGCATCAAATATATTCTTCACACATATCATACCCTCAGTTTGGTAGCTTGCTTTTTCACTCTCTTAATTGTGTCTTGTGACAATAAATTACTAAGAACTTCTTAATTTTATAAATATTCCAATTTTTCAAAACTTCCCTTATAGTTAGCACTCTTAAGTCTTACTGAATACATTTTTATCTATTCCCAAGGTCAGGAAGGTATTTTATTTTTCTTCTAAAAGTTTTATCTTTAAAAAATTTTATATTTAGATCTGGAGTGGATTTTGAATACAGTTTAAGGTCAAGATTTATTTATTTAGTATTGTATTCAGTGGCCAAACACCGCTTCTTGAAAATACCATTTTTTCCCCTCTGGTCACAGAGTCACCTTTGGCATAAACTAGGTGCCTAATTTGTGGGTATGTTTCTACACTCCTTATTTGTTCCATTTGTCTATTCATCTAACCTTACATCAATACCTCACAGTCTTAATTACTATAACCTTACAATAGTTTTCTTTATTGAATTATAATTGACATACAATATTATACTAGTTTCAGGTATACAACATAGTGATTTGATATTTTATACATTATAAAATGATCAACATGATCAGCTAGTTACCATCTGTCACCATAACATTTATTACAATATTACTGACTATATTCCCTATGCTGAACATTACATCCCCATGACTTACTTATTTTGTAACTGGAAGTCTGTACCTCCTAATCTCCTTTACCTATTTCACCTGTCCCCAAACCTCCCTTCTCTCTGGAAACTACCAGTTTCTTCTCTGTAACTATGAATCTGTATCTATTTTGTTTTGTTTGTTCATTTTTTTTTTTTTAGATTCCACATAAGTGAAATCTTCTTTTTTTAAAGATTTTATTTATTTATTTGACACACAGAGAGAGAGATAGTGAGAGCAGGAACACAAGCAGGGGGAGTGGGAGAGGGAGAAGCAGGCTTCCCGCTGAGCAGGGAGCCTGATGTGGGACTCGATGCTAGGACCCTGGGATCATGACCTGAGCCGAAGGCAGACGCTTAAGGACTGAGCCACCCAGGCGCCCCACATATGTGAAACCTTATGGTAGTTGTCCTGCTCTGACTTATTTCACTTAGCATAATACCCTCTAGGTCCATCCATGTTGTCACAAATAGCAAGATTTGATTCTTTTTTATGGCTGAGTAATATTCCATTGTGTATGTAAACTACATCTTCTTTATCCATTCCTCTATCAATGCATACTTAAGTTGCCTCATAACTTGGCTATTGTAAATGATGCTGCAGTGAACACAGGGGTGCATATATCTTTCCAAATTAGTGTTTTCCTTTTCTTCAGATAAATACCCAGAAGTAGAAATGCTGGATCATATAGTAGTTCTATTTACAATAGTTCTTGGTCTGGTGGTGTAAGGTATAGAATTCAAACTCTGTTATTCTTCTTCAAGGTTTCCACAGTTCTTCTTGGCATATTATATAGCAGAGATTTTCTTTCAATACTTTGACAGCGGGGCAGAGGGATTAATTAACTGCCTTATGTTACAGGAAGGTGACACAAAGGTGAGATCTGAGATGGGACTTGAAGGTTGAGTAGCAGTTTGGTAGATGGTGGATTTTTTTTAAAGTATAAATGCATGATTGTAAATTTAAAGAAAGTCACATTGCAGAGAGAAATTTCGTTCATTTTCAAATAATGCTCCCTAACAGAGTTTGCCCTGTGGACTTCCTCCAATATTAACCAAACTGAAAACCAGAATCCAAATGATCATTGAAAATATGCCAAATGATATATCCTGCAATATGAGAAGGAAATTTCCTCTGACTTCGCCATTCTTTCTTAGAATGTCATTAGACACTTATGGCTACTAATTTCCTAAAATAGACATAGTCTAGAAAAATGTGGGTGAAGTAGCAGTTACTTAGTGACTAGGGGAACATATTTTATTCAATCCTGCACTCTCTTTGGTTTGCTTAGAAATGGAGGAGGTGATCACTGAGTGTGAAAGATGAAGAACCTACATAGTTACACGTTGTTCCTACTTACACACAAAAAAGTTTAGCAAATGCAGGTGAGATTACAAAGACATCAAATCTGAGATTTCAGATTATTTGTAGATGGGATGACAAATCAGGAGAGGCAAGATAAAGCCAAAAACAAAAAAAATAACAAAAACAAAACCTATATAGAAAAACTCATTAGATTCTGATTTGGGCTCTGATTTGGGCTTCTTCAGATCATTTGTCCAAGCCCTGATTTACATCAAAGCCCTTATCCAAGACGGTCTCTAGGAGTTGGAGGGAAGGTGATCAGTATATCATCTACCATTCAATAGACATTTCAATTATCTACAGTTCAGGGATTGGAGGACCACTCAAATGCACACCAAGTCCTGCACAATTTAAAAAGCATGAGAAGGTCTATTAAGAGCTTTAGAGAGGAAAGTTCAGACGTATCTATAAATTTGAAAGCTGAAGTGTTTTGTAATACCTACAATACTCAGAATGTATTCAACTTTTGTAAATAAAAGTTTTAAAACTCTCACTAACCTGATTATAAATTATATGATTTATTTAAAGCCATTCCACTTTAAATATACTATAAAATAAGGAATTGAAGAAAGTGATTTAATATACTATATAGTTAAAAACTGGAGCAAGGTTGTTATAAACTTTTTATGAACAGTAAGAAAATGAAAACTTTTCCATGTTATTTATTTAGAAAAAGTCTCTTTCACTGGATAAATCACAGTTTAGATAACAGGTGTGTTCATGTACAAAAATAACATTTAGAGTTGACATTAACATTTTTGAGCATAGGACTAGAACTGTACTTAATTATGGCAAATTGAATTATCTTTAGAATTTGAATTCCATTTTTATGATAAAAATATTAATTAAAAAGCATAAAATAGATTCTAAGCCTAGAAAAGATGCACATAAACAAGAAAAAGATTCTCAGAGTAAATTCCCACATCATGAAAATTCTGTATTTTAATGTTCTGATATAACTTTGCTGAAATGTTCTTTAAAAAGCTGAGTAGTTGGTGTGAGGCAGTAACGATATCACATCTGTCCAATTAGAAATTTAACTTTCCACATTGTAGATATATTTTAAAGGTAAAAGCATGTACATACACACACACACACACACACACACTCCACTTTGCTAGAATTATTAAAAAGCTTTCTAAACATTCATATGCTGAATAAGCTTTCAAAAGCTATCCAGAATTTCTAAAGATCAAAGAAATTATATGGGTCTTCTGTCTTTAAGGCAAAAGTTTAAGGGCTAGGATTCTGGATACTTCTTTGTCATGGATTAATTTTATAAATAATACACTAGCATGATATTAGGCGTTGAGTATTTAGAAATGAATACAGCACAGTTTCTACCTTCAAAAACTCTCAAGTGAGTAAGATAAGTAGAGATAAATTACTAGGCCAAATGGCAAGTGCTTTAACAGAACATAAACCAACCAAATTGTGCTTCAACAGACACAGAACCACTAATTCAGCTTGGAGGGAACACTTCACAGAGGAAATGTCATTTAAGCTGTAATCTCAAGGGTAAATACCATTTGCAAAATAAAGAAAAGAGGTGATAATTTCTGGTTCATGATGGAGGCTGATGGTATGAGTTTGCTCCACTTCCCATCCAGTATCTTATCAAATGGCAGTAAAATGATTTTTAAAAATCAGCAGGCCAGAAATTTTTACATATTTCTGAATGGTGGAGAGTTATTCCTCTTATACTTAAAAGTAACATAGAATAAAGGAAACAATGTTAGGGGCCATTCTTGGCAGAAGACTTCTTCATAAGTAAGTTCTACCCTGGACTGATCTACAAAATATCCACACCTTAAATTGGCAAGTATGGTACAAAAAATTCATTGTTGGGCATCAATGATGGTAGTTAATTAGAAAAGTGTTTAGACAAGGGCTAGGTTAGTTACCCATTCTCTTCTGCTAACAGAGAAATTGACTGCAGTATTTATTCCTATTGGGAAATTGGGAGCAGTGATCTCACGGTTGGTACCTGGCTGATGAGAGAGACAGAGTGGAGCCTAAAATAACTTGAGACTTCTGCAATGTACCCGGAGAAATAAAAGGAAAGATATACCCAATTAGGAGTGGAAATCCGTAAGGTACTTTAACCCCAGAGACAAGGTGTCCTTACCGTGAACTAGCCTGCCTCTGCTTTATTATCAACAGTAACCATGCACTTCATAAAGTCTACCACCTCTTTGGGAGAATAGTATTTTAGGTAAACAGATCTCCCAATTAATACTTTGCTAATTAATGAACACTTCCTACATTATTTTCTTTTAAATTGGAAATAAGAAAGAAAAAATGAATGGAAAGAATATTTTAAAGAAAAGGACAATAAATTTACAAATCACATCTGAGGAAAAGTCAGTAAATGAAAGAAATGAAAAACAAAATCACTCACTCCAGAGGAAATAGATTTAATGCAAGAAGGAGATAATAACTTAAAAAATATTTTTAACTGATATCCTCAAAGAGATGTGAAAGGATAATGTATACAAAAAGAATAATAGGCTGGAAAGGAAGCCACTAGAAAAAAGAAAGACTTCCTAAACATTAAAAAAAAAAAAATGGTATTTTTTAAAGGGGCATTGTAGCTTGGGCACATTGGAAAATACTTCAGAAAGTAAATCCAATTCATGTTTAAATGACACTAAAAAGATAGTGATGGGCTTTTTTTAGACATAAACTCTCAAGAGATAATAAAAGAAGACAATTTTAGAAGTTGGAAAAGTCTATAAATGAGTTGTGACAGATTTAAAAGATCTGATACCTAAGCAAGAAATATGCAGAACCCAAAGGCAACCCTTTTGTCCTGCAGAGGCCCCAGAAACTCAAGAATTGGCAGCAAAGTCGGGTTGAAGGTGAGGCTAAAAAATGGGCATTAGTTGTAAATCTAAAGAGCAGGAACTAATGATGTACTTTATGTTGGCTAAGTTGAATTTAAATAATAAAAAAAAGAGCAGGTAAAATCTCAAACTTTCAACCCTATGCAGCTGTGCGATCTTCCCTGCCTCTCTCTTTAAAACCCGAAGTTTTAAAGTTTATCTCCTAGGGTGGAAAAAGCAGAGGAATGCTTACTGAATGAATTCTTAGTTCACTCAAATAAGACAGTTCCAGGAAATGAGGCATTCCAGGTTGCTACCAGACAGGTCAAATAGTGACAGTTGTCTCGGTATGTAGTTTTGATGGGCTTCCCAAATCCATTCTGTCCTTTCCAGTGGCTGTTAGGCTAAAAGGAAGGGTTCCCAATCAAACAAACAGAATGGAATACCTATTTTAATTGGAATGCAGAAGGCTCCAAAAGGCTTCAAGATTCCAAACTAGCTGCATTGAAAGATTCAGTGTAAAAGGCTAACGCAAAATTAAAGACACAAGAACTACCTACAACAAAAGACTTTAAGGATGACATGACTCTTACTAGGCCCCTCTATGCTCCTTGAGTACTCACAGTCTACTACTCCTCTATCTGAATTGCCTTTCCACTCTGAAGAGGCCACAAGACCATAAACAAAAGTCCACCAAGTTAGTGGCCTTAAACAGCAATGTCTCAAGGCCAGAAGCCTAAAACAACACCTACCCCACCACCCCCACCTCACCCGTTGCATCCTCCTAGGGGTCCATTATCAGAACACTGGCCCAGAAATTGAGGCCTCCTTTGCAATCAACAAGCACACTGGAAAAAAATGACTGTCCTTCAAGGTTTTGTACAAAATCCTCTGCACCAACTGCAACGGCCCCATATACCCTCAAAGGAGGGCCCCTCCCAGGTTGAGGAGACTCCTGGGAATTCTCTGGTTAACTGCTCGGAGGTATTCCCTTCACCAGCCTAGGGAAAACTAAAATTAAAATTAATTAAAAACGTTGCCAGGGGCGCCTGGGTGGCTCAGTCGTTAAGCGTCTGCCTTCGGCTCAGGTCATGATCCCGGGGTCCTGGGATCGAGTCCCACATCGGGCTCCCTGTTCGGCGGGAAGCTTGCTTCTCCCTCTCCCACTCCCCCTGCTTGTGTTCCCTCTCTCTCTGTGTCTCTCTCTGTCAAATAAATAAATAAATAAATCTTAAAAAAAAAAAAAAGTTGCCAAATGCTGGTAGATACCAGGACTACACTCTCTACTTCAAACACCGCTCACTGAGGAGCTTCCAAACGGGTTTCCGGGAAAAGTGGCAGAAGCCAGCGAAGGCTGAGAATTCTTACCTAAGTCAGCTCTCTCGGATTTCTGTAGTGCCCGGTTGAGAAAGGAAGGTCAAGTGTCACGTTGTTCCTTTTTGGTTATCTATCCTTTTCTCTCTCTCAGACATACGTTGCCTTCTTGTTTGTCTCAATTTGTTTCCAAGAACTTGGCTCGGCTTTCTGTCGGCCTCGGGCACTCAGGTTGTCGTTCTTGCTAACGCAGGCACCAACCGTCTGCTGGGGCACAAAAATGTGGCCGGACAGAAATGTGGGTTGCACCCCATTTGCAGCTAGATGTGGCCGGACAGAAATGTGGGTTGCACTTCATTTGCCGATGAGTCTGTTAAAGTAACTTTCTCAGCCCAACGTGGAGCCGCTCCTAGCCGGTAGGTCACCGCAGCAAACCGAAAGTTAGATAACTTCGTGTCCCTATAAATGCCCCCCTTGACCGGAACTGCTGTGTATTTAGTCAGCCAATCCCCAAAAGCCAAGCCGACGCTGGGCCTTCTCACCCCAAAAAGGTCACGAGGTCGTTCTGAGAGTTCCAGCCAATCAGATATTTTCCATTTTTCTCGTCATCGTGGGTTTTTTGTTGGTTTGTTTGTTTTGACCCTATGGAAGCTGTCTGCCTTCTGCCCCATTTTGCGGTTCTCCACAGGAGACCGTCCACTTCATGAAGTGTCAAACGAAGTCTGTTTGTACCACCTAAATTGTGTTTTTAAAATCATTTGTTGGGCGCCTGGGTGGCTCAGTTGGTTACGGGGCTGCCTTTGGCTCAGGTCATGATCCCAGCGTCCTGGGATCGAGTCCCATTTGGGCTCCTTGCTGAGCGGGGAGCCTTGCTCCTCCCTCTGCTTGCCACTGTCCCTGCTTGTGCTCTCTCTCACTCTCTCTCGCAAATAAAAAATAAAAAAAAAACTTAAAAAAAATAAATAAAATCATTTGTTAACAGTTTTTGGTGACTAATGGATTCTAAAGCTGACTGCTCGGCCTGCGAGGCACCTGCTGAACCCTTTGTGTTCAGGCTCCTCTCGTCCTTACCCCGGGCTGTGGGTAAGTCATTGTCGGATTTGGGCTTCACTCTTGCGTGCAGCTCTCCGATTCAAGCAAACTTTTATATTAATGTTATATTATATTATATTATATTATATTATATTATATTATATTATATTATATTATATTATATTA
>NW_023270971.1:2159383-2240788 GCF_011800145.1 Mirounga leonina
TATATTATATTATATTATATTATATTATATTATATTATATTATATTAATGTTATATTATAATTATATATACGCCTATACATAGTTCCCAGGAAGGTTCTGGGGTTTCAGAAAGGTTCCAGAGTTCATTAAAATTCCCAAAAATCTTCTGCATCCCAGAAAGATTCTGGGATTTATTAAAATTCCCAGAAAGGTTCTGGGGTCCTGGAAATGTACTAGTGTGGTCATATGGGAAGTCAACAATGGGTGGCAGCCAGTAGGAGACTCACAAGGTATAAATTTCTTGTTGTCCCTTCCTTTCCAAAGCTAGACTCTTGTGAATTTGGCTTTGGGATGCCCATTGGTTATCAATAATTTCTCTGTCAGAGATAGCTGTTGCCTTCTTGTTTTGTGTCTGAGACTTTGGTTTTCTGCCTGCCTGGGGCATGCAGTTTGTCAGTTCTTGCCTATACAGGCAGCTTAACCATGAGGTTGGCGATACAAAATTATTGCCAGACAGAAATGCGGGTTGCTCCCCATTTGTGACTAGGGTCCTACGCACTGTTGCCAGCTCTCTGGGAGATTGTCTGTCTGCCTTTCTTTTGACTGTCTTTGAGAGTGGCTCTGGATCTTGGGAGGATAGTATCTTTTGCACCTCTTCTTTAATCTGTGGTGTCATTCAGTACTATCCAGTTCTCCTCCCTTTACAGAAAGTTAAACAAGGTCACAAGACTAGGTCTGGGCAATAGGCTGTGGGTGGAAGTGACATGAATTCCAAGGTAAAACATAGAAAAGCAAGGCAAGACCACCCTGACTCTTCTGATGCATCAACTAAGAAGGCCACAGATTCAGGGTGGTCCACTACACTTGTATGTATAGGGAGAGGTGGGTGGGGGGAGACGGAGAAAGGAAAGAGCCCACCTCATGAGTAACTAGTTGCTTTGGACAGTTACCTGGTTTGATAGCAGACTTTGCATGAATAAGAACTCACTGGCCATGTTAAGCAACTTATATTTGGAGGCTTATCTAAGACAGCAACAGGATCTAGCCTCTTCTGATATAATAACTAATTGTGCAACATGATCTGCATGACTAATTTTTAAATAAATAAATTTCCCTCAGTACTGGGTGCAGGCCAACAAGGCCATTTCCAGTTATGTGAAGTTTATTTGGCCAAGCTACACCAATGTTAAAATACTAGTGAATTGAATCTACACAAATTCTAAAACATAACAATTCAAAAATAGGATTTTAGAATGTCTCATATATACATTATAAATCTCTACAGTGTGTCAGTCAGAACATTTAATGCTATTTTTTTGCCAACATTTAACAAAGGAGAAAATGATCAGGATTTTTAATTTTCTACAACATTTCTTATAAAGGATGAAATATTTCCTTCATAAGGAAGAGAATGCGGAATAAGGGTGACATTTGTCATATTGAATAGCATTACAAGTTTTTTTATCTGGGCAAATTCCAAGTTTGGACTAGGAGCCTGTCTATTTGGTGCCAATGGCAGAGTGAAAGCTTAACAGAAACCTGTAACTTTCTATACAGGGTTTCTAAATGCCTACCACTTCATCACACTGTGTAGTATATGCTCAGTTTCTGTTCAGTAATGCTCAAGGGGTTAGCATAATAGGAAGGTAAGAGTCAAAGCCTGGGGTGGGGTGGGGGGTGATCCCTGGGCATCAGCTATTTTACTATCAATTCTAGTTTCCTTAAGGGGTTTAAAACTGACACTCTGTTCAAAGATTTAAGCACTTATGACAACCTTGGGCAGGAGAAAGTCGATTTTCTGCTATAATATTAAAATAGCACTGGTGTTGTAGTGAGCTGTGCTCACATGAATTTCTGGGCCTAGTGGGGCATCATTCCCAGTGTGGCAACTTTACAGTGACTGTTTCTAGCCTTACCAGACTTATGGTATATGGTTTTCAATATTTAGAAATAGTCTTTTCCCCACCCCTTACAGTGATGGCTTTTTTTGTTTGTTTATTTCTTTTTGTTTTAAATGAAAGCAAATAGAACAGTTGCTTTTCTGAAATGTCTTAACACTGCTTAAGGAATTGGTGAATGATGAAGGCCTGAATATGAAGCTAATAAACATGTCCTAAGATACTTTGAAAGTTTATATATTCTAAAATGTTATTTTTTATTCTAAAAGAGTTAATTCTGATTTTTCATTTAAATATAAGAATGTCTTTATAAATAGATTGAATGAAATATACCTACCTAATTATTTGCATTTGCTTTCATGGAGTTTTATTATTTCAGATACAAATTATTATATACTTAGAGCTAAGGTTCTGCTTTGAGTTAATAATTATAAGCAATAGGCATTAATGAAGTCATATTTTCTGATTAAATCTATACTTCCCTGGTAAGTGTCAAAGCTAAAAAGGAAGACAGATATTTATAGAATTAATTGTAGCTCATATTAAAACAAAGGTGAAATATAATGCCAATTGGAAAAAATTTAACTTTGTCCAATAATTGGTGTAACCTGCAATGATAAAGCATTGTGAAATTATAAACCCTTGTCTGATAGTCTGTTAAACCTATATGGTTTATAGTTACAGAAATGTTTACAAAACAAAACAAATAAACAAAAGACATATAAGAAATAATGTCTTATAGAAAGCTATATCTTTAAGTTATAAGATGAACTAGGTGTGGGAATCTAATATACAGCATGGTGATTATAGTTAATAATACTATATTACTGTATAATATACTTAAAATTTGATGTACTCTCTAAGAAAGTAGATCTTAAGTATTCTCAACAACAGAAAGAAAGAGAGAGAGAAAATCTATGAGGTAATAGAAGTGTGGTTAACTTGATTGTAGTAATCATTTCACAATGTATACATATATTAAATCTTCAGATTGTACACCTATAAATAATCATGTTGTATAACCTAAATATACATGCTTTTTACTTGTCAATCATACCTCAATAAAGCTGGAAAAACTAAACTGAAATAAAAGAATATATATATATATACATATATATCATGAACATTTATGAAGTTTATCTGTTTTGAAAAGTAAGTTCTTACTGATATAAAAAAATAAGTCATGTTATTTGTGCTGCTTTTTTTGCTACTAAAATGAAAAAAAAATTAAAACATACCAGCCCTTCTTTTAACTTTAGCCAACATTGCCTTCGCTCTAATATACTTTTCCAAGACCATATTTTAAAAAATAATTATACTGAATATTAGCATTTCCTAGGTAACATTGGCAATTTTATGGAATAGGGTGATGGTTTTGTGTGTAAAAGTTTTTATTTCATAAACGTAACTAAAATGCTCATCTATTTAAATCAGGCTATTTGACAGGACAGTCTGTAAAAGCTTTGTAAGGGTGGTTACTAGAAGTAAATATATTTATAATGCATACAATGACTATATTAAATCAGGAAAGTTGAAAGCAAGACAGAAAGGAAGCAAGATGTGGCTTACAAAGAGTGCAAAAATTATTATAGCTACTTTTCAAGCATTTAACTAGTTCCCAGACACTAGGCAAAACCCTTTATGAAAATCATCTCATTTAATCCTTATCCTGTAAATAAGGTATTAGTAATCATTTTATAGCTGATATTTATAAAGCATGATGCATTTTTTAAATAACATCTGTTACTTATTTCTCATAATCATACTATAAAACAGGTGCAATCACTTCATGAGGAATCTGAGAGCCATTTAGCCAGTTCATTTACCCACAATTGCTACTCTCCAAACAGAGGACTTTGCACCAACATTTCACATTGTTATTTCCATCAAATGAAAAATAATTTGAGAGCTGAAATCCTGGTGACCAAATAGGTCCCTGTGATTATTCATCATATTGAATTTAGTGGTAATTCAGCTTCTGGTTCACAAGACTTAAATGGTATTTTTTTCTTGAGTCTAATGACTATGTGATAATATAAAAAAAAAAATCATTTGTCAATAGGTGGGAAAGTACATATTTGCATCTAATAATCTCTAGGGATATACACTAATTCAGGGAAAAGCAGGTGGGGATCGAGGGCCTGAGCTCCAGGGTCAGAATCCCAGGCCTGACACTTCCTTCATGTGACCTTAGGAGTAACTTACTTGGCTGAACCTCAGTTTTTTTTTTTAAAAAAAGATTTTATTTATTTATTTGAGAGAGAGAATGAGAGAGAGAGAGCACATGAGAGGGGGGAGGGTCACAGGGAGAAGCAGACTCCCCGCTGAGCAGGGAGCCCGATGCGGGACTCAATCCCGGAACTCCGGGATCATGACCTGAGCCGAAGGCAGTCGCTCAACCAACTGAGCTACCCAGGCGCCCGAACCTCAGTTTTAATAGTACCTATTGCATAGGGTTCCTACAAGGATTAAAAATATTAATCCATTCAGAGAATTTAGAACAGTGCACTTCCAAGCAGTTTCTCAATAATTCTTAAGGAGCACTGTGCAAGTAGGTGGATATATCAATACATGTCAATCCATGTGCTCAGCTTCTGCTCTCAAGGACGTTAGTAGGAAAGATTGACTTATAAAACAATTTCTTAAGACAGTGTGGTTAAAATTTTTAGTGCTTCAAAGACACCATGAAGAAAATGAAAAGATAATCCACAGATTGGAAGAAAATATTTCAAATAATATATCTGATGAACAATTTGTATTTAGAATATGTAAAGGACTCTTGCAACTCTATAATAAGATGACAAACAACTCAAAAAATGAGCAAAGGTATATAAATAGATACTTTACCAAAGAATGCCTAATAAGAACATGAAAATAATGTTCAACAACATTATCCATTAAGGAAACGCATATTTAAACCACAGTGACATACCACTTCACTCCTAATAGAAGGGTTATAATTAAAAGACAGACTAACAACTATTGTCAAAGATGCAAAAACTGAAATTGTCACACATTGCTTGTGGAAATGTAAAATCATGCAGGCATTTTGCTAAACAACTTGACAGTTTCTTACAAAGTTAAACATAAACTTACCATACAACCCAACAATTCAACTCCTAGATATCCACCCAAGAGAAATGAAAACTCGTATCAACCCAAAGATTGTATGTAAATGTTCATAGCAGTATTATGCACAATAGCCTCGAAGTGGAAATAAATGTCCATCTTCTGGTGATTTGATTAAAAAAATGTGGTATAATTATGTAATGGGATACTATACAGCAATAAAAAAAGAATGGACTACTTATAAACACTACAACATGGGTGAACACCAAAAAATGTTAAGTGAAATAAGAGAAATGCAAAAAGCTTCATTTTGTATATGAAATGCAAGGGGGGGTGTCAAATCTATAGAGACAGAAAGAGATCAATCTAGACCTGAAGGTGTGTCCAGAAATTGACAGAAAATGAGACAAAGGAATTTGGGGAGGGGGGTAAAAACGTTCTAAACTGGATTGCAGTGATAGGTGCACAGCTCTATAATCTATTAAAAATCATTGAATTGTACACTTTAAATGGGTGAATTTTATAGAAGGTAAAGTATACCACACACACACACACAAAGCTGAAGAAATGTGGTAAGTGAAAAGTTATATGCAGGATATTACGAGTAGGATATTAGAAAAGTGTTGAGGCATATCATCTCACCCTATCAAGGCTTTTTGCACAAGATGGTACCAGCACTGATCGTACAAGTGACCAAGAATCAGCAGCTGGATTAGAAGAAGGAAATCTAGGCAAGTAGGCAGCCTGAGAAAAGGCATGAGTGTTAGAAATGGATGTGCTAAGATACATGGAGATTGAGGCCCGAGATCAGAGACCAGAAGGATCGCCAAAACATGGTGTGCAATGCTCCCTGTTAGGAGTTTGCACCTTGGGTTGTTAGGTGAACTGAGGGATAATGAAGTTATTTTTCTTTTCTTTGTATTCAGTTTTGAAAGTGGATATATTAATAATGAGACCAAAGAAACTCAACTCTGCCTTCAAATGACCTCATGTTGGAAAGTTTAGTGCTCTACTAAGGATTCAAACACATGCTGTTTGCAGCCAAGATACTTGTGATATCCTAATCACAAATTAGTGAAGAGCTAAGGCTTTATTCTTAGCTTTTATGACTTTATTTTTTGTATTGCAAGAACTGACAAATCAAAACGGCCTTACTAGAAAGTGAGAAATGATTACCAACATGTTGACATTATAGGAATTTTTTATAGGTATTTGGAAACTCTTGGTGAATACACTAATGGTTTTTCAAATAACACTTTCTTGCTGCATTTATTACCTGGGTAATAATTCAAAATTATTTAGAGATATGCCAAAAATAACTACCTAAGTAGAGAGAGGCCTTGAGCACATTTTCCCTGGCCCTACCATATCTCGGTCACTATTATTTCACCAAAGACCTCATGAGAACTGGCAGACCACCAAGAATCTTGAAGAATATTTGTTTTTACCATTGTTGCTGTGTGTCTAGTTCCCCAAAATATATCTGTCAAATAAATATGGTTCACTGAGTGCAGTGGATTTTTGCTAGAAACATATTTAAATTAAAATGTACAGGAAATTTTCTGCCTTCTTTTTAATAAGATGTAAGTGCTTTTGAAAGGCATAAGACAAGTGAAACATTTACTTCAGTAATTCAATAAACAAATCTTGAGCATCTTCAGTGTGTCACCTCTCAAGGCTCCCATTAGGTCCTAGTATGATAAATAAAAAAGATTCGTAAGACTTGGCCCATCAGTCTATTTCCCTACTGGAGTTTAGATGCAGTGAAGGGGGTCAGGAAATGGAAGGACTGACACTAAATTATGACAAAATGTGGTAAGACACCCGGTCCTATAGACCTGAATTTTAGAAGTGTGTCATGGAGTGTCAAATGCGGGAAAGACTAATTTTACTTAGAGTAGGTCCAAGAAGGCATTAAGGGATAGATGCTATTTGAGTTAGGCCTTAAGTAATTAAGTCCCTGGGAATAGGGAATAAAGGCAGAACACATGTGTCTGCAGTCACTTGTATGTTTGGCAGAAAAATCATTCTCAAGAAGCAACAGTAGTATATTTTCCCTAAAATTGCTTTCAAAGACCCTACATGTTGTACCAAATTCTGTCACTCCCATCCTTCCCCTTGATACTCACTTTTATGTGCATACCCTCAGCTTCTTAACTGTATATACTGGACTCTGTCTGAAGACTTTCTCTGAGCTCAGGAACACATTAGGCCTAAAGCAGAATGAACAGGAATGCCAACTCAGCCCCGCCAAGAGCCCTCAACCCTGAGCTGAATTCTACTTGGGGAATTGAAGCTCAGTTATCCACAGAACCTATTCATTAATGGATTCTATATATTGACCTTCCTTCCTTTTCCTGTCCCACTTCCCTATCCCCCTACCAGTACTTCCTTTGATCATCACCTGTTTGAGTTACCAGTCATCGTGTAACAAATTACCTCAAAACATTGTGACTTTAAAATAACAGCCACTTTGTTTTGCCAGGTCAAAAATTCAAGCAGGACCCAATTGGGTGATCCTTCTGTTTTGACTCTGCTCAGCTGGTGGATTGGCTGGTCTGTGGTATCTGAGATCATTCCACTTGCATGCTTGATGAATTGGCAGGGATGACTGAAAGGCTGGACTTAGCTGGGACTGTCAACCAAAATGCCAACTTCTGATCTCTCCAACATGATGGTCTCAGGGTATTCAGGCTTCTTACCTAACATTGTAGGACTCCCAGAGGGAGTGCTCTGAGATTCAGCTATTGGAAGCTGTGGATCTCTTACTTAATATCTGGGTTACACAGATACATCTGCAATATTGAGTTGACAAAGAAAACAACCTGATTCAAGGGGGCAGGGGTAACAAAAATTTAAGACCAACTTCTAGGGCAACACAGCATAAAACATGGGTGTTTGAATTATGCACTGTAGAAGTACCACATCTCAGTGTTCACAATTCACATAATAGTCATATACTATCCTATTTGAAAGCACGTGGACAAGCAAGCATGGAGATGGAAATTACACAC
This sequence comes from Mirounga leonina, assembly GCF_011800145.1. NCBI lineage: Eukaryota > Metazoa > Chordata > Mammalia > Carnivora > Phocidae > Mirounga > Mirounga leonina. The sequence continues at coordinate 2,167,345 of NW_023270971.1, forward strand.
TTCTCAGAGGAGTCCTGCTCAGGTGGGGAGATTCCACGCCTTTATAATCCCACACCAACCCTCTTGAGAAGAGAATGCACACCTGTTTCCTAGTGTACCCATTAGCATGCCAGCACCTTGCCCCAACCATGGGCCAGGAATGTCCTAAGGTCATTTCTCTCACTAGCCAACGAGTGGCTTTGAGAAACTCAATTCTCATTTCTACCTCAACTATGCAGCTGACCTTCTCATCTCATTTTGGGGGAGCCATTTGTCTCTGCTTGTGATTACTATGATGTGAGTGATCTGGGGTGTGGGGAAGTGGATGAAAGTACAGGCAGATGTGTTCAAAACTTGTCTAGGCAGGGCTCATGATTCAGTTTCTTCTAATATATTTCTCCTAATCCGTCTACTACCTATCTCAGTGGGGTGTGAAAAGATTAAATGGAGTAAGACAAATAGAAGTGATGTGAAAACTAGAATGCACCTTAAATGTCTAAATTCCTTGAGAGCAAATATCAGTACTATGCCTGGATCATAATAAATATGCAATAACTATTTGTTGAAATGAATAAATGCATTGTCGTTAGTTCTGCAAAAAAAATAATAGTAGCTTGTAAAATTATACAGAAAAGATGCTTTGATCTCATAGAATAAAAACCAGCAAGTAATTAGAACTAGTAAGTAATTAACTTCAGCAGGGAGTATTATCAATTGTCCCAAACTCACAAGTTAGAAGAAATTACAACTATACAACTCTGAAAAATACAAAGAATCCTTGCATAGTGCATTTCTAAAAAGGGAAATTTTGGTTGCATTGGAAATAGGAAATAGTGAAGAGAGAAAATTTTTCTGTGAACCAGATGGATTATTTTTTAGCTCTTAGGAAATACTGTAGCCAGCCACCATAAAAGCCTCCGGCTGAGATGTTTAAAGGTGAGCAGTTCCAGCCTTCAACCAAGGAGTCTGGGGGAGGGGTGAGTCACTGTGCAAAAAGAACAGGGAGTCATGTGGTCCAACTGTAAAATAGAAAAATTGCATGTAATTATTTTACAAGCAGAGTGCGATGATGTGAAAGGAAGAACTAATGATGATGCACTCAGCTTGTTAGAGGCTTTTCCTTCTGGGGAGCTCAAGGTTACAAGAAGTGCTGCTCACTGGAATTTTTTTTCCTCCCTTCCCCTGGATACATAATGTTACAATAAACCCTGCACACAGGGGGTTAATGCTGCAAGGATGTTTTTAAATAATTTCTGTGACCAAAGCCAGAGATACAAGCCTAGCAATAATTCTCCCTGACTTCAAGCATCCTGTATTGATTGATTAATTATTCCACCAATGAACTAACAGGTATTGACCTTATCTGGTTGAGTAGCATTTAGCCAAAAGTCAGTAATCTACATCGATCACTTAATGGAACATCAAAGCTCAGCATTCTGACAGGTTTGTGTCATTCAGCAAAAATCTGTCTATGTTTTGCTGATACCTTGACCTTTTGTATCAGTCTTTACAGAAAACAAAAAGCAATGACAAAATTAAATCTTGGAAATAATGTTTTATTATGTAAAAGGAATTTCTTCTTGGACTATTGCAAATAGCTTCTGCTAAGATCTCATTGAGGGGTTTCTTTGCAAATTGAAAAGCTGTTTTCTGCATGCTTGCAATGCGTGGTATTCTGCTGAAGCGTGAAATTATCAAAACAATGAACTCTGAGATAATTAACACCATAGCAGAGCTTCACAGAGGTAACACTGAACAAATTAGATTCTCTAGGGAAAGGTCCATGTGAAGAAAACTTGGGCCAGTGAATCAGAATGGGCAGGATGGGGTGCTGCTACCCTTGCCCATTCTGAGTATCAGAATCCTGATTCAAATACTCAGACAAATGCACTGACCCAATCAAATACCTCTATATCTACCTCAAAGATGAGAAGTTTGTTATTAAAAAAAAAAAAAAGAAGGATCAGTTGATATATCTAAACCCACTTTCACAATGAGAATTATATACTTTGATATATCTATGTACGGTGAATATGACAAAGCACGGTAGATTCTTATTACAGTTCCATTTCTTCCTCTCTAAGGAATTGGTGATGAAATCCTTAACAAGCATGGCTCAGGCAGTGGTCTCCAGAATAGCCCCTCTTGAATCTTCTTCTGAGATTCCAATACTAATGTCCCACCAGGCCTGGCTATGTAAGGATGCCTGCTTTTCGCTTCAGAACTCTTATTTTTAATTATTGCTCACTCACTTGACTCAAGTATAGTTAACTGAATACTAAGGCTGGCCTTCTAGGAAGATTCTGCTACCCTCTAATAGGTTAAGATGGTAGTTCTTCCCATGCAGTGCTGTATCACAGTGCAATGTACTCTCTCTGCATCTCTGCTCCTAAAGGCTGCCTTGGGTCTGGAGCATTCAGCTTCTAATACCTGCTATGATCCTTGCTAAGTTGTGGGCCTATTGGGTTTAAAGCTCTTTTAGTGTGAAGCACTATTCCTGCTTGGAGTCTCAGTTAAAATGCTTCTCACAATTGCCAAGCACCATTTTAATTCATCATCAGTGCCCAATATGCCTTATCTGTCTGCATTTGAAGACAAGTCATGCAGTGGCTCCCCTACAGTTTGATAAGCTTGGTTTGTGTCCTTGACTTGTTAATTAATTAAAACTAAAATTTACCTGGGACACCTGGGTGGCTCAGTCATTAAGCGTCTGCCTTTGGCTCAGGTCATGATCTCAGGGTCCTGGGATCGAGCCCCGCATCAGGCTTCCTGCTCCGCGGGAAGCCTGCTTCTCCCTCTCCCACTCCCCCTGCTTGTGTTCCCTCTCTTGCTGTGTCTCTCTCTGTCAAATAAATAAATAAAATCTTTTTTAAAAAAACTAAAATTTCCCTTTACTCATAATGTTTTTCAATGAATGTTGACTATTTTTCACAACTAAGCTAATAATAAGTATCTATAATAAAATGGTAAACGGATTTCAGCCTGGGTTCTTATCTTTCTATTCTATTTATTATTTCCGTGGCACACGGTAAGTCATGTGCCGTCAGTTTCATTATCAACAAAATACGGGTGTTAGAACAAATTTAAGGTCCATTCTATCACAGACTATTATGCTTTTTTGAATATTAATCAAAAACTTATTTCCAAATATGTTGATAGGAAAGTTCACCAAAAAAGAAATATAATATACTACGAGTAGCTTTTCCTCTAAGCTAAAATGAGATTAGAAAAGCCATGAATAGGAAAGACACCGCACTGACCTTAAATGACCACATGGAGAGATTTGATTGATTACTAGATAAAGTTCAATGCCTTTTGAACTGAAAGTTAGTTTCATTAAGAATATGACCTAATAGGCACACCTCATGTGGTGTCACAATCATAAAGAAAAGAAAAAAAGGCCTAAGACATCTAGGTTCTCTGAGGAAGGAAAAAGAACTCAGACTTTCACCGGGGCCTCATGTGCTTTTGTGGTTCATTAACAATGACAACGTTCAGAGAATTATTGAAAATCTTAAATGGATAGTTTTAACATTATACTTATGTTCCCTTTAAATATGAAATGATTAAATCAAGGTGGCTAGAAAAAACGTACATCTTTTGTTATGATTTTGTAGAGTGTATGATGTATTTTGTCTAAAAATTGTTCTTACTTTTGGCCAAGGTACATATTAATACTGACTGTTGACTGACATTTTAGTCACTTGTTTGGATTTCATGTTTGATTTTGTATAAACTGGAGAATTTTGTCTCTTTATATATTTTGCTCCACAATATAAACCAGTCAATTGAATTTACATTAATGCTTATTTATCTTCATAATATGCATAGAGTCCCTATATGCTAAGTGGAAGATACATTATCCTCCCAGAGAAATAAAGATACAATTTATTTTTTCAAAAGCACTAACCCTTGAATTTCATATTTTGAAAAAACATGTATCTTCTTAACAAAACAAATTAGCAGAATAAACAGCCATACAATTGGGCAGGTCTTGTTTCAGGCAGCTTGGGAAACAGGTATATAAAACATTAGTCAGGGCGCCTGGGTGGCTCAGTTGGTTAAGCAACTGCCTTCAGCTCAGGTCATGATCCTGGAGTCCCGGGATCGAGTCCCGCATCGGGCTCCCTGCTCAGCAGGGAGTCTGCTTCTCCCTCTGACCCTCCCCCCTCTCATGCTCTCTCTCTCTCATTCTCTCTCTCAAATAAATAAATAAAATCTTTAAAAAAAATAAAAAATAAAAAAATAAAACATTAGTCAGCATAACTAAATTAGGTAAACTCATACTAATTGTTAAATTTTTAGAAGTTCAGCCATTGAAGAGAATGAGGAACAAGGAATCTAAATATATGAAGTTCAGTGAATAATATACACATTTTTGACTAACACGAGAGACATTACTGCAGTTCAGGGTTTCCCAAATATTTTGGTCTCAGGACACTTTTATACTCTTTAATAATTATTGATTACTCCAAAGAGCTTTGGTTTATGTGGGTTCTAATCAATTGATATTTACCACATTAAAAATTAAAACAGACATTTTAAAATTTTATGCATTAATTTAATTTTAAATGATGATAAACATTTTACATGTAAAGCAAGTAATAGTTCTAAGAAAAATAACTACACTTTTCAAAAAAGTAATGAAAAAAATGACATTGTTTTACTTTTTTTCAAATTTAACATGTGTCTTAACTGAAGGTAGCTGGAGTCTCACATCTGCATTTACATTTAATCTGTTGAGTATGTCATTTTAGTTGAAATAAATGAAGAAAATCAGACATCACAATGATATGTAGTTGGAAAATGGAAAAGTATTTTAATAGATTTTTCACATAATTGTGGATGTTTTTCCTTAGTGCTACAGCAAAACTCAGTAAGTGGTAGTTTCCTAAAGATTCTTTGTTATGTGAACTCTGTAACCATATCAGTGAACTTTTTTGTTTCCTGTTCCATTAAAATTCTTTATTATCTGTATGGAATTTTTTATTATGTATGGCATTTTGTATGGAATTTTTACCCATAAGTGATTTTTAATAGATTTTATCTTTTAGAGCAGTTTTAGGTTCACAGCAGAATTAAGCAGAAAGTACTGAGTTCCCATTTAAGTTGACCTTTGAACAACATGGGTTTGAGCTGCCTGGGTCCACTTATATGTGGGTTTTTTCAATAAATATAGTACAGTACTATAAATGTATTTTCTCTTCCTTATGATTTTCTTGATGACATTATCTTTTCTCTAGCTTACTTTGTTATAAGAATACACTATATAATGCATATAACATACAAAATATGTCAGTTGAGTGTTTATGTTATCAGTAAGGCATTCAGTTAATAGTAGGAGTAGTTATGTTTTGTAGGAGTCAAAAGTTATACACAGATTTTCAAGTGCTCAGGGCTTCAGCACCTCTCATCCATACATTGTTCAAATCAGCTGTACCTCCCACCCTAAACAAGCATAGTGTCTCCAACTATCAACATCCTGCATCAAAGTGGTATGTGTTACAATCCATGTACCCACATTGTCACATCGTTATCACGCAAAGTCCATCATTTACATTAAGGTTTATTCTTGGTGTTGTACATTCTACGTTTTGACAAATGTACAGTGACATGTACCGTTATAGTATCATGCAAAGTAGTTTTATTGTCTTAAAAATCCCCTGTGCTATGCTTATTCATCCCTCCCTCCCTCCCCCATAACCTCTGACAACCACTGATCTTTTTACTGTCCTCATAGTGTTGCCTTTTCCAGAATGCTATAAACTTGAAATCATATGGTTTGTAGCCTTTTCAGATTGATTTCTTTCACTTAGTAATACGCATTTAAGTTCCTTCATGTCTTTACATGTCCTGATAGCTCATTCCTTTTTAGCACTAGATAGTATTCCATTGCTTAAGATGGACCACAGTTAGGCGCCTGGGTGGCTCAGTTGGTTAAGTGACTGCCTTCGGCTCAGGTCATGATCCTGGAGTCCCCGGATCGAGTCCCGCATCGGGCTTCCGGCTTGGCAGGGAGTCTGCTTCTCCCTCTGACCCTCCTCTCTCTCATGCTCTCTGTCTCTCATTCTCTCTGTCTCAAATAAATAAATAAAATCTTTAAAAAAAAAAAAAGATGGACCACAGTTTATTTATCCATTCACCTACTGAAGGACATCTTAGTTGCCTCCAAGTTTTGGCAGTTAGGAATAAAGGTGCTGTAATCATCCAAATGCAGCCTTTTGTGTGAACATAAATTTTCAACTTTTTTGGGTAAATACCAAGAAGAGCAATTGCTAGTTCAAAGGGTAACTAAACAGGGGTACCTCTGTGGCATAGCCCATTAAGTGACCTATTCTTGGTTTCGGCTCAGGTGGGGATCTCAGGGTCCTGAGATCAAGCCCTGCATGGGGCTCCACACTCAGCATGGTGTCTGTTTAAGACTCTCTCTCTCCTTCTGCCCCTCCCCTGTGCACGCTCTCTCTCTAAAATAAATAAATAAGTCCTTTAAAAAGAAAAAGAAAAACCACAAAAAAGAAAGCATAACTAAACATTGTTCAGTTTTGTAAGGAACTGCCAAACTGTCTTCCAAAGCTGCACCATTTTACATCCCCACAGTTATGAATGAGGGTTCCTGTTGCTCCCCATCCTTGCGAGCATTTGGTGGTATCAGTGCTTTGGATTTTCATCAACACAATACGTGTGTGGAAGTATCTCATTATTTTGTGATTCTCTAATGACATATGATACAAGCAGCTTCTCATATACTTACTTACCATCTTTATATCTTTTTGATGAGGTGCATACATGATTTTTTACATCATGAATTAGTCATTTAGAAGCTATTGGTTCCCTGAGTCATACAGATCTTCCAAATGTTGACACATTTCATAATACTGTATCAAAAATTTATATTCATTAATATCACTACTAATCTCATCAGAGGAATTTTCACATATTGTCAAGTTCATTGTGGCAAATACAAGGCCCTCAAAATTCTAGTTTCCTTTTGAATGCTCATATTTTGTCATTGGTAACATACACCGTCAGTTGTTTTCCTGTAACAGAATCATTTAATTCACTTACCGGAAATTGTGTGTCGGATACCTAAATCCAAATAACCATAGTCTTTTATTCATTCTTTAGAATAAAAATGGTGCTTTGGGGAGGGAGAAAAGCATGTAGTTAAAGCATCTTCGCCAATAACTGTGCAAGTGCTTTTCCTTGAGACAACCACCGTATTTCTACATGCAGCACAACTGTTTTACACATGCTTCCCACTTTGGCATGTGGAATATTAAAAGACACATAGCCAATGGTCAAATTTCAATAAAATTAATTTTTATGCTTCATTATTTACAAGTTGAAGCTTTTTTTCTTTAACTGTGAATGTATGGCAGTGAAAACTATACTGACAATAATAGAGTTTTATGTAAATGCTTTGATTTTGTACTAAAGGGCCATTTTACCCACTGTCAATTTTGTGTCATGCCGTAGTGGAAGGCAAATAATGTCTTGGTATTATTATATAGATAGTTTTGAACTTTGGACCGTCCCCCACCCCAAGAATCTTAAGGACCCCCAGGGTTTCATGAACAAGCCTTTAAAAACTGCTGCTGTGTGTGGGTTTTCTAATTTGAACTTGCGGCTACAGGAGTCTTGAGGAATTACTGAAACTTGTTCATCCTCATTCTAGACATATGTACATATACAAAGACTTTGCATATGGTTTTAGGGGTTCATGGACAAGCAAGAAGCCACCCACGGACAACTAGATATAATTAATGAAACCTACTTACTAGCTATGAGTTTTATCAGTTGCCCATGTAGAATTTTCTATCACAAAACTCTGAGAACCTTTAAAATATAAGTGCCTGCCTGGGGCGCCTGGGTGGCTCAGTCACTAAGCGTCTGCCTTCGGCTCCGGTCATGATCCCAGGGTCCTGGGATCGAGCCCCCACATCGGGCTCCCTGCTCTGCGGGAAGCCTGCTTCTCCCTCTCCCACTTCCCCTGCTTGTGTTCCCTCTCTCGCTGTGTCTCTCTCTGTCAAATAAATAAATAAAATCTTTAAAAAAAATAAAAATAAAATGTAAGTGCCTGTTTTCAAACGTAAGTTTCTAGTGTTCAGAAATCATGTGTGCTACAATGTCATAAATAATTAAAAGGAAAATCATTTAAATAATAATAATGACGTTTCTACAACCAAATTTACAAGTGCAATTTAGAAAAATCCCTAGTTCTGTCCCTTTAATGTCTTCACTATTAGGAAAACTAAAATAAATTATTTATAAAGATTGTTTAAATTTTGATGTGCACAACCTTAAATGAACTGACTGGATGCTTATTTTCTGATAATTTCCGGTTTTTTTGTTTTCTGTTTTTTGTTTTTTCCCACCATACTCACAGATAAGAAGATTAAATAAAGGTTTTCTAATTTGAACTTGTTGCTTCCAATGAACCCAGAAGAGTATCCCAGTTTATTATACCCAACCCCAAGTCAGTTTCAAAGGTATCACAGAAGAATAGCCACATTGATGCTGTACCCCTGGACCCAGTGATGTAGTAGACCATTATTGGTATCTGCAATTTTTAAAAACTGTCAGTTTGGCACTATTTTTCTCATACAAATAGACAAACACACATATTCACACCTTAATAGATGCATTTTCTGGGGAAAGGGAAGGTAGCCTTTTAGTACCTCATTGCACATAAACTGGGCTTTATGTACAGAAAGTTACTTTACATGGATAATAAACCTCATGTAAAACAGTTATTTCTGGCAGCTAATTTACCTTTTAGTTTATAGAGGTGCCTTCTTCATAATGGTACCTTCTGATTCTACTTTCCCTGAGTTCAGCAATCAGTGTCAATTACTGCTGGTTTCCATAGAAACGAGACAACTAGCGGTTTTAAAATCTTCATTCATGGACTAGTTTTACAAATAATGTAGAGTTTGGAATGACTGCTTACTAAAGACATATTGCTTGAAACAGATGCCAATAAATTTAACCCTTCAAATGATGTTCAAAGTTTTTTGTGTAGTTTTCAGTAATAGTAGATCCACATATTTAAATATAGTGATCTATAGATCAAACACTAAGAAGAGATTAAGTGAACCTCCCCTGAAGGGATGTTGAATGAATTGCATAATATAGAGGCAGCTGTTGAGCAGTCATGAAAACTGACTTGTTAGTGCACATTGACTCCAGTTTGTCAGGAGTTTATTTTTATCAATGTTAAAGAAAATCCAGATTTTCCTTTAAAAAATTGGTATTTAGAAAGACTTTCTATACGCCTTCAAAAATTAGAGAAAGCAATGCAATAATGTTAAATTAATATTATTAATTACATAGCTTTAAAACGCATTCTTGTTATTAAGTAGTGATACCAATTGTTGATCTTTGACAAGTAATTGCTTAGTATGCTGTCTTAGAACTTTATGTATTTGTGATATAAATTGAATGTGTGGAACTTTTTTAGTAGTTATTTTTTATGCATGTTATGGTTGTACATGGATAATGCATTCACAATCTATTTATAGTACTTATTAATTAATTTAGTAATTAAAATATAATCACTAAGAGCAATATAAATCAGAGATCCATCAATTAGTGTGTATCATTAAAGCTAGGATCATTTTTCATCTCTATAATTTCCTTCAAACTATTTGCCAGTTTCTAATTTTGTTTTGTTGCATTGCTTCACATTGTTGAGATTACAGCAAAATGTGAGGTTTTCATATCATCTTTTCCATTAATGTGATATAGCAGTAGAGCACTAATTCATCTCAAACTATTCAAGGAACTATCTGGTCTTAAGGTACATTATCTTAATGTATCTTATTTGGTACATTATCTGGTCTTAAGGTACACTACGAAAACAATGAATCATGGATCACTACATCAAAAACTAATGATGTATGGTGACTAACAGAACATAATAAAATTAAATTAAATTTTAAAAAAAAAGGTACACTAGTAAGGAGAAAGAATACCTGTTTCCTGATTCTTTGAACTCCATATACATCTTGACTTAACAGTGAAGTTTCATATTCCTCCTCTTAAGCACATGTTACCTCTCTCCTTTCAGAACCGAATGTCCTGGGGGTCCACCTCACACTTTGTTGCAGGATATAGTTTACAGTCAAAAAGGGTGCTTTCTCTGTGACACTAAAGTTAATCCAAATCTCATTTACCCTTAGAGCAGATTATACCTCTATTTGTAGGTTTGGTCTTGAGTGTTTGCGTGGCCGTTATATGCCTTGGTGGGGTTACTTGTCCCACATTTGTTAATGTCAGGAGTTTGCCATAGCTGGAGCTCACTTATCTAGCATTTCAAAGGCAAGTTAAAAAAAAACCCAGCAGGGCCCAGCTGAAATATTTTCTTTCAAAACAGCCAAGCTGCAGGCATAAAACACAATAGTAAAATATACAATAGAACCAAGTAAAAGGCCTTGATAACAGATGTTTGTCATAACATCAGCTACTGTTTTTCTCAATTGACATCATATAGATCTCAGTTAATGAAAAGAGACATGGAGCATATTGCATCAAATAGATGCTGGACAGGAAACAGAAAATGGATCATGAATCTGGGCCCCCTAGCTAAAGCAGTCAAACCTCTGAATAGCAAAAGGACTAATGTGTTTTAGCTGTCCTCCCTTCCAGCCATAAACCCAAGAGCAACATTGAAAGCGCTTTCTTTTCTAGGCTGCTCACCAACCCCCTACCCACCTCACCTCACCATGAAAGCCAGTCAGCAAGGATCAAAAACATTTCCTTTTAAATGAATCATGGCAATCCAATAAAGATGCAACACGCAGATTATGCTCACATCAATGATGGAACCATAGCCAGGATCAGCAGGCCTCAAGGAACAAAAATTGCTCACAGTCAGGGGGTGTCTGTCCAATAATGAGCTGTGAAACTAAACACAGAGCACATGCTATGCTCTAGGCAAAATCCTTCAAGCTGCTACTGTTCTGGCTTCTTTCAGCAACTTTGGTGTGTTGTAGCATTGTCCTCTTTCTTACCCTTCCCAGATGGGCCATGACGGCTTGGCTTGGCTTAGTTTAGCCTTCTGAAGGGAGGCTTCAATGACACAGTTATATCTGAGAAGCACAAGCAGACAACTGTAATGTTACTATCTAGAAATAAATGTTCACATAAATAGGGAAGAGGACTGACTTAAGAGTGAATTACTATGCATGGTTATTTAGAATCCTGAAAAATGAATACAAAAAAGATACTTAAATGTTCAGTTATTGATATTGCCAATAATTACCTGTCAGTTATTTTTTAATTGCTGCTCATTGCAAATATTTGAGGGGAAAGGAGACATTTTTCTAATTGAAAGGGACAAACTTATTTTTTTTTGCTAGATATCTATCACACTCTTTCATTCTTTTAAAATAGTTTAATAACATCAACCAATCTGCAGAGCTAATTTCCTTATACATCTCTTCCCTAACACTTGCTATTGTTCTTTCCATGTAACACTGAAAGCTTGTTTTAATATTGGCATGGCAAGGAGACAATGATGACACTAGTTCAGTATGCTAAGGTAAGAACAAAAGGAGAAAAAGATGATCAAGGATCAATCCACAAAATCACAAATCATGTTTCAGAAGACCCAAGTTTTCATTCCAGAGTTACACCAATTAAACTTCAGACAAGCCATTTATCCTTCCAGAGCTTTAGTTTCTTCATCAGCCACATCTTTTCAGCTTTATTTTTTTTTTTATTTTTAGATCTAAAAGTGTGCTTTCAATGAAGAGAATAGCAATCCTGAATCTTTCACATTTAATCAAAAGAAAGTTTATGGTCTTCAGACCCTTTTAAGAGCATTTCATGTGTAATACAAAGATTTGACAAAAGTTGGTCTAGGGACTATTTTTATTCTTTCATATTAAAGAAATTTTTACAAATATGAGCTACCTTATTTAATCCATTACCTGCTAATAGCTTCCTTTATGATTAGCTCAAAGGTCTAAAATAATAATGAGTGATCAGCTGCTTGTGAGGAAACTATCTGCTTCTGAGGACACTTATACTTTTTCTAAATTCAACAGCCCATTGTATTTCATGTTCATATTCCCAGGGTTTACTGGTTTCTGTGAACAGTAAGGGCATATGGCCCAGTTATCCTCTCCGAGAGGATAGAACCAGTTTATTCTAAATAGGAAGAACTTATCAGATCTAGACAGATCTCTAAAACACCTGTAAGATAATTTGGATTCACAGCAGTGATAAAATAGCAAACAAATTTCCCTCTCCTAAAAATGATAAATTATTGTATTTCATTGAGCAGACCTTTCCTTATCTGATTTGTTTTAAAAATGATAAATATGTCTCCATAAATCTGAAGGCAACCCAGGAGTCACCATCTACCTAATTGAATCAGAGCTTATAGGATTCAAAGAGATAAGAACACATTAAACAAATGAGGGTATTTTGCATTGCAAAAGTGGATATAAATTCACCTTTGAAGAATACAAGGTGAAACAAATACTCAAAACAGATGAAGTATCAAAATTGAAGTGTAATTAGTGGAAACTGTCTCCATTTATGAATAAAACCCTGCTCAAAATCTCAGTTTTACTTTTGAAAATATTCTGACCAGTTTTATTATGATTTCCTTGTACATTTACCTATTGATCACTCAGTTCCTTGAAGTTTATAATGAAATCTTTTGTCAGTAAACTTTCCTTTTTGTTCAAGACCTCAGTGTTTCCATTTCCAACTATTAAATGTTACATGGCTTTGATTTTCATCTTTTCAGGAAAAGAAAATCCTCTTTGAGCTACACATTTATTTTTCAATACTTGCTGTCAGCATTTAGCCTGCTTCCTGTCTCATTTTGCTCTCTTCTTGGGCTCTGCCCACTTCCCCCTTCTGGCTGCCCTCTAACTGACACCTGCTTCATTTCCTCTGAACTCTTTGTCATTATTTTTTACTTTCTACTTTCTCTTCAGTTCTTCTCAAAGTAAGACTCTAGCTCCTGTGACCACTTCTGGACAAATGTCTGGCTTTGGAATTCTGCTTCTGGCTCACTGGTCCTGCCACATGGCTGGAGGAAATCTGAAAACTCATGGTGACTTAGAAGAGCTCAGTCTCTCTAGGTAAGCAAAGAATGAGTTTCCAATTGATTTTTATGAACGATGACACTAATACCATTTGGAATCAGGGATCTTTGACACAGTCTCTTAAGATAGAAAACAAAATGTATCTTTGGCATCAGAGTGGCAGGTAATTGTTTCATTTCATATCTGAAGACTTTTCAAACAAAATGAAAACTTTTCTTCTGAGATAGCTTAACTGAATACCACATGAAATCAGTGAATCCTTTTCAGTTTAAAAATATGTTCATATATCTCTTTAACATAAATAAGGGAAAGAAAAGAAAAAAAATAATGAGGTGAAGGAACGAAGTCTGAACAACCTAAGACATATGTGATATATTGGAAAGGGGAGTTATCTCAGGATAGCGAGAAAAAACTTTTGAAAATATAGATGAGATCATAATACTCCCCAGATCAAAGTTCTCTAAGGGCTTCCTATCATATTTAGAATAAAATCCAAACTTCTTGTTATCATCTAATCAGTCCTACATTATCTGGTCCTTGCTAGTATCTTCAACCTTCTACTTCTCCACTCTCTCCACCCCATAATCCAAAACCTTGCTCCCCAGTGATTCCACATGAGATTCACATGTGTCTTTCAGTTTCTTAAGCAAGCTTATTCCCACCTCAGTATGGTAGCACTTCTTGTTCCTTCTCTGGAATGCTCTACCTCTAAATCTACTCAAGACATTCTTGCTTCTACTAGTATATAACCTCTTCAGAGACACCCTCCCCAGCTCTTCTATTTAAAAAAAAAAAAAAATGACCACTTTTCCTTACTATTATCCCCTTTTATGCTTCATTTTCTCCTATAACACTATAGAAAATAGTGCCCAGCACAAAATGTATTATCAAAATTATTTGTTAAATAAATGGATAGGACTAATATGTTTGTTTTAAGAGTAAAATGAAATAATGTACACAGAATACTTAGTACAGTGCCTGGAACAAAATAAATGCTCAAAAATTATCTTCCCCTACGATTATAACTTATATCTATCTTTTCCCACTAGATTACTAAGTTTCTCACAGCAATGACATGCCCTTTTTTTTTTTTTTTTTTTGCTTACCACTCTATTATTAGAATCTAGGACAGTTCCCAGCTCATAAGAAATACCCACTAAATCTTTTTTGGTTGAATGGATGGAAAAAAGAATATATATGCTTAACATAATTACTAATAAAACCAACAATGAAGATATATCTGAATAATACTCCCAGCTCAAAAACCTAATGTATGAATTTAAACAAGCATTTAAATTCCTCTCATTCCGTTACATTTATTGAGAACCTACTATACACAAAACTTGATGCTAAATGCAGTAGAAAAAGCAAAGATAAACAACAATAGATGCAGCCTCCACAAAGCTTGGGATAAGGCTACGAACGCCTTACCTAGTGTGGAAATGAGGAAATGCAGTTAGACAAAAATATCACAATTTTACACTTGGAAACCTTGGAGAATTGCAGTATATTAATAATTAAATGAAGAAACAAAAATGAAACAAGTAGATATTGAGCTATAATGTCAATGAGAGAAATGATTTAAAGTCCATAGATCATATTTAATTTTATGGGTTAATTAGGACACATCTACGTTTTAACAATTTTTGGATGTAGTTACTATCACATAGCAAGAAAAGTAGCCATGCCATTTTCACTAAACCATTGTCTCCAAGGGTGTATGTAATACCTTCACTAAAATCTTCTAAATAATCAAGTTTAATAACAAATTTCCAGATCATAAAAAATACAAAGATAAAGTATTTTCACTAAAAATTCTAAAGATAGAATCTACAATGTAAAAGACAAAAATATATGAAAAATAATGATTTTAAGGTACCAAGAATAAAATCTTCATGCAGAAATCATAACCTACTTAAAGCCAGAGAGAGGAATTTTAAAGCATTTTTTGTATGTTTTATTTTTAAAAGCTTGCTACATCAGTTTATAGCACAATAATGAATCCTAGTTTTCAAAATGTATGTGCTGAATTCATGATTTCGAAGCAAGCTACATCTGCAAAATTATTCCAGAAGCATGCACCAAATTTTCCCTTCAACTACAATAAAAACAAATAATTTTGTCTTATCAATCTTTTCTAAATGTGCAAAAGCTTGAGGAAGCCTTTTTACATTAATTATCTACTCTTAAAAACAGGAATTACCTTCTCATGAAATCAGGATAAATTAACTTTTTTATTATTATTATGTTATGTTAATCACCATACATTACATCATTAGTTTTTGATGTAGTGTTCCACGACTCATTATTTGCGTATAACACCCAGTGCTATATGCAGAACGTGCCCTCTTTAATACCCATCACCAGGCTAATCCATTCCTCAACCCCCTCTCCTCTAGAACCCTCAGTTTGTTTCTCAGAGTCCATCGTCTCTCATGGTTCGTCTCCCCCTCCGATTTCCCCCCCTTCATTCTTTAACTTTTTAAACAACTTTTATTAAAATGAGCTTCCCAGTTAATTACTACAATAGTTTCTTTTCAACTAGTTCTCTTTGAATTATCATACTAAATTATGTTCATTCAATAAATATGACAATTTATAAATGTATTCACAGGACCTAAATTGGAAACTTCTGTAATCAGGTTGGAATTGATATTTTTCTGTAGATAAGGAACTAACTTGCAGCATCACACTCTCTACAGTTCAAGTTTAGTGGTGATTTAAAGACATTAATAAAAAATAGCGCTTTTATTTTGAAAAAACAGAATTGCATATTTCTACATAGTTTATTTACCTTATAGATATCTCTTACATCTGATATTAAACTTCTATAATCAGTTCTGCCAAAAAAATGCACTAGAAAAACTAAAAAGAGGGAAAAAATTGTTGTAGGTAGTATGATCAGTCCTAGCTTTTATACTAACTTTGAAGTACAGAAGTCTGATTCCTTTATCATGTTGATCACAAGGTAGTGAAAGAAGAAGAGTGCAGGTCATCAGTGCTGTTCGGATGGGCAAGGGATGTCATGCACTGCTAGTTTCATACTCATGGGGTAGACCACTAGTTAAAAATACTTGAATTTGAATAAACTATTTCTCTTTTCATGATCTGAACTTTGCCAAGAATTCACCGTACTAAAACAAAGAGGAAAATACTTTGATGGGAATAACTCATTTTTTAAAAGAAGAAATGACAACTCCTGCAGACTCAGGAACTCATGCATTAATAAAAATTAAAGATTTATAAATACACCAGCAAATGAAAATAATTGGGATGTCCTAAACAAGAGAGTGACCTCCTTCCTAAACAGGTATGGCTGATATTTGCAAAAGCAGGATAGTGCCTCAGTAGACAAAAGAACATGGTGGATTTCCTCATTAATCTGTAATTCCTCATTGACAGTGGTTCTTCTGGCCTCATAAATAACATAGAACAGAAAGAACTTGAGTTCTTTACATTTTAGCATATATTTTATGCTCATTTGGAAATATATATTGTCAGAATACTAAAATGCTTCATGTCAAGTTATATTTTTAATGGAATTACTGCATTTTTAGTTATGATCTGATTATCTCTCACAGAACTTTAATTGAATGTTGCAAGAAAAATTAAAGAAAATGAACTGACAAAGTTATAATTCAAATCCCAGAATTCTATCTGTAGAAAGTATTTCAATAATGAGTGTAACTAGTATGTTAAATAAATATGCTGTGGAACTGCCATCAAAATGCCTCTAATTTTTTCTCTAATCATTTCTTTAAACTTTCCTCTGTCCCTGTAAGAAAACTTGTCAAGATCTGTAAATTTTCTATTCACTCTTAGGTAATAGACAATCCTATAATTGATTTAGGTTGCAAATAAAGTCAGAAATTAGATTTTTCCTCTCTCTGCAAAAATAAAAAAATCTAACCTCAACTTGAACCTTCTCTTCTCCTGAAGGTTGAAACTTGAAGTGTGAAGGGGATTCCTGGTTGCCTTCTTCTCTCATCTCCCTGCTTGCTATCTTACCCTTGCTTCCCACTACTTCTGTACTCCTTCGAGGATGAAAAGTGGAAAATTTTGGAGAGATAAGTATAGCACAGGTCACACTGGGCTTAATAAATTCTTTCTTTCCAGTTTGGAAGATATTTAGAGTTGAGCAAATGTAATGGCGAGCTTTCAAGTCTTGTTGGAGGTTCCCTGTTAAAACTCTCTTCCATTCCCTTTGACTAAGATCCTTAGATCCTGGGCATCCAGGAAATCCAGCCTCCTTATGCTGAGACTTCCATGCCTCTTGCAGACTTTATGGAAGAGAGTCCAAGTTGATTTCTTTCTGGTTGTCTATATAGTATGGCCCATATCTGCGTGGGGAACATCCATGCATTCTTTTATCCAACAAACTCTTAGACTTAATTCTCAATACTACACCAAGTGACTGTCCTGGTTCTTTCCAACAAAGCAGCTAAGTCAACCCTTCCCTTGCTTTTGAATTTCCCCAGGAAGACATCATCCTCTGTGTTTCCCAGTTTTCAGGGGGCCCCTCAAAGCCCTTCTCTCTAAGGTCAGAGTTAGTATAACTACACCCTACCCACTTCCAAAGATGGGTCAGGAGTCTCACAATACCAGAACTGCTCTCACTATATATATATATATATATACACATATATACATATACATATATACTTACTAGTATCCCTTTTCACAAAATCCTCTGTCTGGCCTCCCTTTGAAAAACTTTTGATCTTGCTAAGAGTCTAAGAGTTATGGAACAGAATCTCTCTTCATTCCCTTTGTAAACTCTGCATATGTGGGTGGTGGGTAGAAGGGGTTCTTGTCTCACAACACTTTGGTATCTTGATGTCTGTTACATAGTAACCTAAAATGAAACTGAAGTTACTCCATATTGTGAGTTATGGTAGTAGCTTAGTTACGCCATACATGGGTAAATGGAAGAAAATAAACACGAAAATAATAAACTCTTATATGTTTGTTAAACAACTGGAGCTGAATGCAGTTGCCCAGTTTAGACAGGGCATGGATTTTTAGTTTGCCACAGTCGCCACCACTCCCTCTTCTCTCCCGGAGGCTGTGGCTGAAAATCATTTCTATACTTGTGCTATTTTTCCCACACTAAACCTGTTTCAGGCTCTTAAGCACAAACCTGTCCTCTAAAAATTTGAAATTTGCAACCTGTGGTATAAAATATCCCCAGATGAAGATACATCTGTATCTGTTGTCAGGCATTTTTCTGTGGAAGGATTGTTTAGAACCTAGACTTCTAGTGTGAGCAGGGACTTTGGTTATGAGCCTCTGCTCACTGCTTTAGCTACTAGATTGTGCAATTTCAGTCAGCAAATACCAGGCCCATGTATGAATTACTTCCTATGTGCCAGGAATTATGTGACTCTAGAATATCTGTGTCAACAAAATTCTATCCATGAAGACTTTGATAGTGCTCTAGAAATGACAATTTGGGGCTGGGTAACAATAAGAATTTAGCCTTTCCTTCCTCATACAGTTTGCTTATCAACCTGAGCCTCTTCCATCTTTTGTTGAAGATTGCCACAAGAGTAGAAAGGTCTCTAAAATGCTTCAGAAAATACACCTTGCAGTATATACTTACCTTTATCTTAATTTGAGATTGGATCACTTATATACTGTAAAAGACAAAATCCATGTCCTTTGGGCAGACACTATACAAAAGCCCTTTTAAGCCTTTGCAGACTTTGAAAGATCAGGCTGGACTGATCGGTTTGCAATGCAAAACCTCAAGCTTACCAGGGATAAAATTTCATAGATGAAAACCAAATCAAATCAATTTTTACCTGTTCCTTGCTAATCTTGCTAATAGCAAGTTTTTCAAACTCTTTCAACTCCCTCAGTTACTTTTGAGATTTTGCATACCAAAGCAGAAGAAAAGTAAAAACAATTCCATAATCAATAATAATCAAATAATTCAAAATGAAGGCCATTTCCTCCCCAACATGAGAAAAGAGGTTGGGGGAGATGGAAGGAGAGCAGTGAAAATGCAACGTGTTGGGATAACTGGATGCAATATAATTAGTTTTTCAAGAACTTACCAAGTTATCATCAAAGGAACAATGTTTCCCCTCCTTTTGTGTGAACATTGGATAATACTTAAAATGGTGTACACATTATATAAGTTACAAAGTTTTCCAGATGGTAGCAATAGTTAGAACCAAAAGACTTAGCACAAAGTTTATGATGAAGTAAGACAGTTGTCTAAATGTACTATTTTAATGATTTATATAGCTTGTTCTTCAACTGGTGAAGAAAATATTAGTCTCATAACTTGATAGCATAGGTCAAAAAACTGAGAGTTTTAAAACCACTGAAAGGGTTTCTGACTTCACCAATATTTCTTTAACCTTTGCTGGGAAAGCTACCTGATTCATCACAATCTAGAGAGTTTCCATTACAATCAGCCTTTATCTTGAGACTTCAGACTCCTGGAATGTACCAGACTTTCTCTCCTATTAATTTGAAATAAACTTTGCTGATAAGAAAGATAATAAAGAAAATCTGTATTTGCTGTTGTAATCAAAAATTCATCTTGGCCTATAAATTCCTTACTCAAATATCAACTGTTCACAGTATCCTTCCACTGGTCAAGCTATCACTGTGTTAATTTTAATTACTCTGTGTGTCTACAAATACAAAATATATGTTCAGCCCCCATCTTAAAAAAAAAAAAAACAGTAAATAAATATTAATCTCTAGTTAATGGTGTATGTGCAGAAGTACTTAAGGGTGAAGTCTGAAACTTACTTTTAAGAACATCAAAAAATAAGGTGAATTGTTGGATGGCTGGAGGGATAATGGATATATGTGTGATAAAGCAAATACAGCAGTAACTGCAGAATCTAGTTAGTGGGTGTATAGATGTACAATGTATTATTCTTTAAACATTCTGTATATTTAAAATTATCATAATAAAAAAGATTATATTGACATGATATTAAAATACTTAACAACTGGAGCAGTATGGGGATTGACCAATCTGAACAAATGCTGGCATTTTAAACTGGCAGGGACAGGCCAGTTATCTGCATCAAATCATTATTTGCTCTGAAAAACAAGAACAGTGAAGGATACAATGGATAGAAGATGCTGGGCCCTGACCTCTGAGAGCTAGCATTTTTATGGAATCTGAAGGCTTATACAGTAGCATGGTCAAAAATAAAATTAGCACAACATGAATATATTAGTCAGGGTTCTCCAGAGAGACAGAACCAATAGGATTTATATATAGATATATTTATATGAGGAGATTTATTATAGAAATTAGCTCATGAGATAATGGAGCCCAAGAAGTCCCATAATCTGTCGTCTGCAAGCTAAAGAACTAGGAAAGCCAGCAGTGTAATTCAGTCCAACTCCAAAGGCCTAAGAATCAAGGGGCTAATGGTGTTAAGTCTGACTTGAATCCAAAGGTGAGAACCAGGGGCACTGATGTCCAAAAACAGGAAGGGTTGGATGCCCCACCTCAGAGAGTAAATTCTCCCTTCCTCCGCCTTTTTTTTTTTTTAAAGATTTTATTTAATCACTTGACAGAGAGAGAGAGACGTGAGAGAGGGAACACAAACAGGGGGAGTGGGAGAGGGAGAAGCAGGCTTCCCCCTGAGCAGGGAGCCCAACATTGGGCTCGATCCCAGGACTCTGGGATCATGACCTGAGCCGAAGGCAGATGCTTAACGACTGAGCCACCCAGGTACCCCTCCACCTTTTTGTTCTACTCAGGTTCTCAACAATTGGATAATGCCCACCTGCATTGTTGAAGGTGATCTTCTTTCCTCAGTCTATTGATTCAAATGCTAATCTCTTCCAGAGACATCTTCATGGACATACCCAGAAACAATATTTTACCAGATATTGGGCATCCTTTAAATCAATCAAGTTAACACATAAAATTAACCCATTATAATGAGAAAATAAAATTATTTTGTTTTTAATTAATTTGTCTTTCCTCCTGAGCCCTGAGTTATTGGTAGCAGAATAGAAACAACTTCTGTCAGGTTTTTAACGTTATTGTGATCTGATTATTTAAATGGTTCCTTTAGAATGGTAAAGACTTTTCTTCAAAAAAACAATGTTTTGTCTCAGATTTCTCAGTCTTCTCTCCATCTCTCTGGCTCCTCTACAAAATTACATCTGAATGTATATGCCAAAGAGAAGGAAGTGTGTGTTTCCTACCACCTCACAGCAGAGAGAATAAGGAAGGTAGTCTGCTCTGAGCACTGCCCTCTGGCGCTCTGTCCCTCTAGCCTCCAAAGCAATGCTGCCTGCTTTATTTGCATTTACATCTGAATTCCACAACTATGACAGCTCATAATCTCTGCCTTGTTTGTTTAGGGCTCCAAAAAGTTTCCTGTGACAATGAACCCCATGTTGGCTTTCAGCTGCCCCTCAAACCCTGCAGTAGAGCTTGAAATCCTTGGTTTCACCTATGCACATAGGAACCAAACACTGCCCAGCAAAATTCAACTTCAGGGCCTCCTCTTTCCTAAGCAAATGACACTGCTAAGTTGCCTTTACCAAGAGATAATGCACTGCCAACCCAGTTGGTAGAATACCCTGTGCAGAGGCCTCCTTCCAGGGGTCCTCCCTTTTCCAGCACATGTCCCCTTCTAAAGTCTTCAGCCTCTGAGGACTTGGGAGGGTGAGGAAGATGGGTATAGGAGCTGTATGCTTTATTACTTCCTTCAATTTTGTTTTCTTCCAGCAATCGAATTACACAAATTTCCTATCACTACTGTAACAGATTATCCCAAACCTAGTGGCTTAAACCAATACCCATTAATTATTTCACAGTTACATAGATCAAAAGTCTGGGCACAGTGTGGCTCAGTGGGGGGTTCTGCTTAGAGTCTTACAAGTGCTAGATCAAGGTTTCTTTCTGGAGACTCTAGAGAAAAATTTACTTCTAAGCTCTTTCAGGTCATTGAACAAATTCAGCTCCTTGTCGTTGTTAAGACTGAGGTCCTCATTTCCTTGCTGGCTGTCAGCAGGGACAGGTCTTTGCTTCTACAGGCTGCCTATGTTCCTACTCATGTGTTCCATGTGACCTCCCTTCAGCAACAACAGTGTGAGTTTCTCTCTTGCTTCACATCTCTTCCCCTTCTGCTGCATTTTTCCACCTTCCTCTTTTTCTAGTCAGGGACAGTTCTCTGCCTTTAAAGGTTCATGTGATGAAATTGAACCCACTTGGATAATCCAGGATAATCTCCTTATTTTCAGGTCTGCACATATTCACTTTTCCAAAGATTAGTGTTTGTATGTCTTTGTCAGGGGAGAGTATTCCGCCTACTACAGAGGGTTATTAGTGAGTCTCCTCTTCCTGTATGAACCTATCCTAGGTAAAACACTTTGATCTAATTAAAAAAGCCTACAATTGATATATTACATGAAAGCCAAACAAATTGGTATAACAGGTTTGACCTATTGTACAGAGAAGAAAGTTGAGGCTCACAGAATTTGATTGCCCTGCTTTCACACTCTGAATATTTACAGTGTACAGTCCGTGATGAGTCACATAAACAATATACAGGGTTCCCCCGCACCGACATTCTCCCTCCTTCAACAGGTGGAGTCTTTTTTTTTTTTTTTAGTTCTGATGACATTCCAGAGAAAGTCCCTAGGAACCAGTGATATCTATTTTTAACACCAAGATCAATTTAATTAAACAACATGGGTTTATGGCAGGCACTGACTTTTCAGGCTCCCCCTTCACCTGTGGCCTTAAGATATTTAGGGACCCAGAAGATTTCTGTCTATGATAGGTATAAAGATCAAAAAGTAAAGAGAAGTAAAAAGAGTCTTTATAATGAAGGCAGGAACGTTTGTCACAAATCCAACTAACTGCTTCCTGAGTTTCCTCTTTCTTTTAGAGAGAGGTGTACTATCAAGCAAGAGGCTGAATTCTGGAGCATTCATCTCTTAACCTATTTTACAATATTAGAGGAGTCAGGCAATATGTAGAAAAATGTGACCAATTTAGACAGTATAGCAAAACATGCCATTTAGTCTCATTTATCATAATAGGGATTTAAAAGATACTCATGAGCCACTTAGAACCTATGAGTTAGTTGAGCAGAAAAAGTGGTTTTGCATAAAATCTACTCTTAAATCATTTAGTGCCTTGAGGCATCATTAAAAGCATTTTTTAACTGCAAGAGTCATAACAATTAACTTCTCAGAAAAACAATTTCACCACTTCTTAAACAGCTTGCAAGGGTCAAGAGGACCACCTTTATTCTAAGTCCCAATCCCTTTGAAACACCTCAGTGCAATTTTCTCCTGTCTATGTGACAGGAAAATGGAATCTGCTTGGCCACCTCCCACTTCCTTTGTAACAGTCTCCAGCTATAGTGTATTAACAGACTCTAGTACTCTGTCCAGCAGAAGAGAAGACCCTGCAACCAATTCTGAGAAAAGAACACTGAAGACAGAGCAAGAACAGAAGACAGAGCAAGAACAAAAGACAGAGCAGTGGGCTGGTCCACACACTTGGACATACTGGAACCAGATCTGGCCTCCAGATCACAAGCACTGTGCCCTTTCTTGGAAGTATACAATGGAAAGGGATTCACATCTCCTACATACTGCCCAGTTGACATCAGACTGAGATCTCTTAGTGGGTCATGAAACAGTGTTCTGTGAGCATAGGAGACTGACACCCAGAGTGAACAGACTATTCTGAACACCAAGCACAGTCTGCCAGACCGCTCCTAAAAGGCAGAGACCAGAGACCCTACTAATGGAACTTCTCAAACCAATAAAGACAGTGCCAACATCCTACTTCAGGATCCATGTGCTCATACTATGAACCAGGGGTACAGAAGATACTGATGGTACTTGAGAATTTTCACTGGAGTACATCATCACAGCTACCAAAACATCATTTTTGCTGACTGCTATTGCTTGTCACAATATATTAAAGGGGTGCCTGGGTGGCTCAGTTGGTTAAGTGACTGCGTTCAGTTCAGGTCATGATCCTGGAGTCCTGGGATCGAGTCCCGCATCAGGCTCCCTGCTCAGAAGGGAGTCTGCTTCTCCCTCTGACCCTCCCCCCTTCATGCTCTCTCTCTCTCATTCTCTCTCTCTCTCAAATAAATAAATAAAATCTTAAAAAAAAAAAAAACAATATATTGGGCGCCTGGGTGGCTCAGTTGGTTAAGCGACTGCCTTCAGTTCAGGTCATGATCCCGGAGTCCTGGGATCAAGTCCCACATCGGGCTCCCGGCTCAGTGGGGAGCCTGCTTCTCTCTCTGACCCTATCCCCTCTCATGCTGTTTCTCTCTCTCTGTAAAATAAATAAATAAATAAAATCTTTAAAAAAAAAAATTTTTTTAAATAAAAAAAAAACCAATATATTAAAATTATCTACTTTGGGGTGGCTGGGTGGCTCAGTTGTTAAGCATCTGCCTTCAGCTCAGGTCATGATCCTGGGGTTCTGGGATCGAGCCCTGCATCCAGCTCCCTGCTCCACAGGAAGCCTACTTCTCCCTCTCCCACTCCCCCTGCTTGTGTTCTCTCTCTCACTGTCTCTCTCTCTGTCAAATAAATAAAATCTTTTAAAAAAAATAAAATTATCTACTTAAATATAACTGTAATAAGTTAACCTTTATATGTGTTATCTCAGTTGGTCCATATAGTAGCCTGAAGAAGGAGACGCCATGATTGTCCTATGTTATAGATGAAGAAACTGAGCGGAGGTGAGATTAGGTCATTCCCCCTAGATCACAAAGCAGCTGCTAACCCAGTCTGACTCCAGAGCCCCGCCCTTGAATCCTATGCCAATACTCCATGCAATGGCCTGCCTTACCTGCTCAACAACAAGCTCCCTGAGGGCATAGGCTGCTTATTATGCATCCCTGTATTTCCTGATGACTAAAATACATCAGCTGCTTAGAAAATGATAAATAAATGCCACATTTAGTCCACATCTTGTCCAATACACTCTACTGATACTTCTGGCTAAAACATACTTTATTTAGGGTCATGGACAAAGACTCATTCACAGGAAAACAGATTAAGGATAGGTAGGTGGAATCTGTTCAAGTGGCGTGTAACACTCCTTGAATTGGCTATAGTACTGGTTACTTGTCCTTATTAAGTTATTGGAGACCATACTGACAAACTCATTTGTCAAGTTTCTTTGACTCAATATTATTCTATTATATATATCATAAAAGTTATTAAACTATAATTTATTCACTTTTATACTAAAACAGATAAGACCTACATAATCATGGTCTAACAAGTATTACTGTTTTCTTTATTACCCAACCAGGAGATGAATTTTGAAAAAAAAAAATCAAATTTAGAAGTATATACAGGAAATGATCAAATCCCCCATACAGTCTCTCAACTGGGTTTTCCTCCCAGAGGTAATTACTGTAAACAATTGAATATGTATCTTACTTTGCATTTGTATACAACTTTTCTCCCAAATTAATGATACTGGGTAAACTGTTCTTGATCTGGTACACTAAAACTAGATTAAGCCCTGTAACAAAATAAGAAAAATGACAGAGGCCAGCAAAAGATGCCAGTAGAGTAAGTGGGTGGGTCTTTGGGTCTTATGCTCCCACCTACCATCTTCATCATTTATTTCCTATCCTCTGAGATTCCCCATTTCCCATAAATTTTGGGGATCTCCAGGGTTTGTGTAAGCTTCTATTAGGAAATTAAGAGCAGATTCACAGATATGCTCAATCTCTGGTGCATCCTCCATAGTGCTCAGTTGTTGCTTGGGTAGTAAAAGTGAGAATAATTTTAAGTGAGTAAATCCACAAATTCAGAATTCAGACCAATCCTTATGGACTGCCTTACCTCGGGAATCACATGATACTTGTTTTTTAAACCAAGTAAATCTTGGACATCTTTTTCTACTTTTTTTTAAGTTTTTAATTTTAATTCCAGTTAGTTAACATACAGTGTTACATTAGTTTTGGGTGTACAATATAGTGATTCAACACTTCCATACATGGTCTTGGACACCTTTCCATTCTTCTTAACAATAGACTAGTATTTTCTGATAAGACTGTTCCATACTACAGTTAGCTATCTCCCTTTTGATGAAGGAGATTTAGACTCATCCTGTTCTTTTTTTTTTTAATTTTATTATGTTATGTTAGTCACCATACAATACATTATTAGTTTTTGATGTGGTGATCCATGATCCATTGTTTTCGTATAACACCCAGTGCTCCATGCAGTACATGCCCTCCTTAATACCCATCACCGGACTAACCCATCCCCCCAATTCCTTCCCCTCTAAAACCCTGTTTTTTTATCAGAGTCCATAGTCTCTCATGGTTCATCTCTCCCTCCGATTTCCCCCCCCTTCATTTTTCCCTTCCTTCTCCTAATGTCCTCCAAGCTATTCCTTATGTTCCACAAGTAAGTAAAACCATATGATAATTGACTTTCTCTGCTTGACTTATTTCACTTAGCATAATCTCCTCCAGTCCCATCCATGTTGATGTAGAAGTTAGGCATTCATCCTTTCTGATGGCTTAGTAATATTCCATTGTATATATGGACCGCATCTTCTTTATCCATTCATCTGTTCTTTTGCTATTAGAAACACTACTGCAATACATTTTCTATACAGGTAGCTGGACTTAATACAGAAAAAAGGTGTAAAGTGTGTATAAAAATATCCCCAAAATGTAACTGTGATGGATTGCATAGTTGCCTTCCCTAAAAAAATCATATGTTGAAACCAGATGAGATGGTGTTAGGAGATGAGGCCTTTGGGAGCTAAATAAGTTAAAATGAGGTCATGAAGGTAGAGCCCCCCATGATGGTATTGGTGTCCTTATAAGAAA
The DNA here is from genome assembly GCF_011800145.1 of Mirounga leonina. Taxonomy (NCBI): domain Eukaryota; kingdom Metazoa; phylum Chordata; class Mammalia; order Carnivora; family Phocidae; genus Mirounga; species Mirounga leonina. The sequence goes on from NW_023270971.1 coordinate 2,194,223, forward strand.
GAAATAAACTAGAGCTCTCTCTCTCTCCAATATATGAGGATACAAGAAAGCATTCTTCTGCAAACCAGGAAAAGAGCTTTTGCCAGGAACCAAATGGACGGGCACCTTGATCTTGGCCTTTCCAGAACTGTGAGGAAAAATTTCTGTTGTTTAAGTCACTCAGTGTATGGTATTTTAGTTTTAGCAGTCTGAACTAAGAAATGAATCCCTCCTTAAAAAGATAATCTCTGATACTATTTTGAAATATTTACTTATTTTGAATAATTTTCCCAAGTGTATAAAATATTATATATGTTTGGCTAATGCCATATATTTCATTATGTTTCCTGCTTTGTATTACACTTAATCTTATATCATAATATTATCTCAATCCATTATTTTTTAAAAAATGATTTTAAAGGTTGTCTACTGCATCACATGTATATACCAAAATTTGTTTACATATTCCTCTATTTTGGCCATTTACATGGTTTCAAATTTTCAGTTATAAATGATCAAATGAATATTATAGAAAATACATTAATGAAGTAGGTAATGTTATAATGAAGATTTTACAGTTAGAGACCTTGAGCCACAGGAAGGCTAAGAAGCTTGCTAAACAGAAGTTTACAGAATAAAGAAAAAAAGGAAAGAACAGTAATTGTTGTTTCACACATTATTTACCCTCTCTGCTTCAATTATCTTACTACCTTACCTTAACACCTTAACACTATAAGTTATTAGGATCAAATAAAAAAAATGTTGAAATTACTTTGAAAAAATATTATCATGCAAATAAAAGGGGTACTTATAATATCCAGATATTAAGTCCAAAATGCAGTGAAACTCTACTCTGGGAAAAGAGTCAATTATAATGTAACTGCTACTTAACCAATTTCTATTTTGTGGGAGTTTGCCACACAAAAACTTGTATTGGATAGTCAGAAAATTGTTCTTACTCTAATTTTATACTCCTTGGTAATTCTTTTTTTTTTTTGCATTTGAGTTGATGGAAAAATTGTGTTCTAGAGCTCTTATTGTTTACTTTTAAAAGTAAAATTCATGTTTATATCAGTGTCAATGAGCTCTATAATTTTTAAATCTATTTGAATCATTTATGAAAGATAAGTCTAAGGCTGTGTTCATATTGAACTTAGATATGAGAACACGAACCACCAAAAACATGTTTCTTGTAAATAAAAAAGAAATTAATATACAGTGAAATTTCTTGCCCCATACTAATAGTAATACTAGGTAATACCTGTGGCTGCCATCCATGGACACTATTGTTTGGTAAATTAAACAGAATAAAAAGAAAAAGGAAGGAGAAAAACATAAGTATAAGAAAATGAACACTCAGTGAGGAGGATTAAGGAGGTAAATACATGAAAAATATTGAAAAAAAAAATTGCCACAAGTAACATTTAATGTAACAAGGATTATATGTTACCTATGTTTTTCAGTAAAGATTTTAAGAAATACGTCATTTTGGGTTCAAAATTATAAAGCGTCATAATAAACTATCATATCTCTATAAGAAGTAAGCCATGATCCATAGTAGATCTTACAGACATTTTATAATCAATATCTCAACCCCACCTACCATAGCCATGATAGATCTTTCCTCGATTCTAAGGGTCTTTAGTAGGAAAAGGAGTCAGCTTAAAAGTGGTTAACTCCTACCCATTCCCCAAAATGGTGGTGTAGTCAGTTCTCCCTCTGAGACCAAACATTCTAACTCCCTATTCCAATTTCCACCCCATCTCAACCATCATTTTCCAAATCAGAAAATGATAAGAAATCAAAGCATTTCTGATGCCTTCAGAAATCTTTACCTATAAGATTTTTTTTTTTTAGTTCCAAGGTATAGAAATTCCCAAACTAGCTTAGAACTGTAATAGGTAATAATTGGCTCATGTAACTGAAAATCCAAAGGTAGTTCTCAATCCACAAGAGGCTTGATCCAGCAGTTACAAGAAGATCACGAAAACTCAGTTCTTCTCTTTTTCTTTGCTCTGCTCTCCATGGTATTCACTTCATCCTCAGACTCTCCAAAGAGTCGTTGCAGTAGTTTGGGGCTCTGCTCTGGTGATAACAGGTGACATACCAATTCCAAACCATGCATCCTCGCACCATATCAACCGTGGGAAGAGGGAAAACATCTGTGTTCCAGAACATCAGTAAATATTTCCTTTTATCTCATGGACTCTGATTGGGTTGTGGCCAGCCTTTGAACTGGCCAGAAGAATGGGATTTGTCGACTGAGTTCCGTCACTTAGACCCAAATCTGTAACTTGGAGCAGAGTGGGCACTACTCTGGAAGTGGCTGTTCCTAGGAGACATTCAGTATCCCAAGCCAAAATTGGGCTATTATTACATAAGAGGGGGGTTGGAAACCAGGCAATAATAGTAGCAACGATACCACGAATGCCTGTTATATCTATTGTGCATGATGTTTTAGAAGAGGGAAGATGGGCAGGAGATGAAAGGTAATAGCAGGATGGCACATAAGATCCAGAAATTGTAAGGTCTGTAAAACAGAACAGGATCCAGAAAGAGTTCATTCATACTACCTCAAACATCAACAAATATAACCTCAGGAGAAGTATCTTAACTTTTATTTTCTGGGTTGCATATACCTATGAGAAATGTGTAATGCCATTTTCCTCATCATTACTGAAGTTAATTGTGGAAGAACACTTATTAAAAGTTACAAAAATTGGAAGAAAGATACTATCTTCAGAAAACATTTCAAACATTAATATAGCAACAAATCTCGTAAAAAGCAGATAGTAATACATAATGTAGACATTCTTAGTCTTTGAAGCATGAAGGGAAAAAACATTCAGACCCACTCTAAATGGAATATGAATTTATTGTAGGAGGCAGGCTTAACACTACTTTGAGTGAGCTGTTAGAGTCTATTATGTCAGCTCTCACACCCCCCATAGCGCAGCTTTGTCACTGCACAGCCATTCAAAATATGAAAAATAACAGACCTCAGAATGTTTAGAGATCTATGGTTTGTTGGCAGTGCGTTAGAAGAAAACATATTTAATAAGATCAGAAAATCCAACAAAAGTCAGTAATTCTCTGAATCAGGAAACTGCAGTGCTTTCCCTGCAGGTAGTGAGAGAGAGGTTGGCATCTCACCAATCAACCCTTAGGCTTAGGTGGCCTCAGGAATTGACTTACAACAGTTTCTATCTATTACACTGCTCAGCTTTTTTCCTATCTTACAAACTGGCAATCTAACCCAAGGGCCTAAACCGTTCATGATACAAGTGTATAGGACTCAGCCCGCTGCCTCAGGGCATGTTGACACAAGAGATTATGGGCTAAAAAATATGTGACATTGACTGAAAAAGATATTTCAACTTATTCAATTATCTAATAGACAATTACTAAATATATTTTTGTGCCACAAATTGTGATACGAATGTAAGCCATAGGTAATAAAGTTTAGTGAAGGAGGTGACAAACCCACTCTACGATGCAGTTAAGGTTTGCAATTGAGAATTGAGATGTGGGCTCAGTCTACTGGATCACAGAAAAAGAAGCCAGTTGAGAATGGCCAGGTCTAGGATCAAAGAGAGAAAGGGGTGCAAAGAATGAGGGAGACTGGAAAATACATCATGATGAGCACGAACTCAAGTTGAATACTTAAAGCATGTGTATTCAAGACTCTTTGTAACTAGTTAATGTAAATAGGTATTTCCTAAAAGTGCATTTTCAAATCTTTATTCAAATAATCAAAAACTATGAGGGATCTTATCTGGGGCAATCATTTGTCCTATTTGGCCTGAAACAGTACTGATATACACCTGCTATTATATAGCATATTATTAATGGCACCCCTTTCCATCCTCAAAATGGTAACTTGTATAGTAACTTATTCTGACAAAATATCAGTGGGATCTTTTGTTACTCAATGATTTCAGTTAATTTGACTAGAAGTCTCTCCCTTCCCTCACAGTCCTGGACTTTGGAAGTCCAAATTGCTCCCTGAGATTTTGACAAATTCCAGGGTCTTACATTAACCCAAATTTCTGGGCTCCCATCATCCGGCATTCTCTCTCTGGGCTATCCTCATGGCCCTGGGCAAAAAGCTCATCCCTTCAAATTCCAGAAGAAATATACTTCCACAATTAACATTGATATTCTTTCTTAGGCACTACAAGTGGACAACAGAGTAGAGATGTGCAACACTCATTGCCCAGAAAACTAATTTGATCTGTGAAGTGTTTCCCTGTCTTCTAATGGAAATGTTTCAGGAGCTTCCTTCTTACCTCTTCCCCCAGGTAATGTCCAATCTCACATTTTTTCCAAATCATCTCCTTCCCATTTCCCCCTTTCCTGTTTTTTACCTTTTCCCTTCTTCCAAAGAGTCAATTTAACCATTTTTCCCTTTATCTTATATACCTTCAACATGATGTCTTGAAATCTGCTAATACCTATTCTTCCCTACCACAAGAGGACAAAGGCATTTCTCTCTAATTATAGTTCTAGTGCTGGTGGAAATAGAGGCAGAAGAATGGGGGAAATGAAAAGAAAATTAGAGATAATATGTCTTGGCAATGACTGGGACAAGAGATAGCACAGAGACCCAGAGAAACATGCAGGTCCTATTCTTTTAGGTTCTTTTAAAAATAAATATCATAAATATCCACCTAAAATTCTTCTGCTCTTGATTTTTCTTTCCAAATATGTTTCCCTATTGGAAAATTTTCTATTTTCTTCCCATTGCTAATTATTAAATTGTTTTTTTTTACATAAAATATCATTGTATAAGCTTGAGTAGCAGGATACAGTCTTTCTTAAGATCTGATTATTTTATGTGTATTTACTTACATGAATCTATTATTTTGAAAAAAAAAAAATCCATGACAACTTCTCAAAAAACAAACAAGATAAAATATGCAGAAGGGAACTACAGAGGAAGGAAAAAGGTTTGATTAGTATGTTTTTTTAAAAAAAATGCATTTAATGAACACATCTATATGTACTAGTTGGGCTGCAAATTTGATTCAGTGCTTCCTAGAAATAAAAACAAAGCAAACAATGAAATAAAACAGTGAAAAAATTTCATGATATCCATAGGAATTAAGACAACAACACAACAACAAACCATCAGAAACAGATGACTTTCTTGTCACTAAGTCATAAGAAGAACTCTCATGAATTTTCATTAGAAGGATACTCTAAGATGTAATGAACCACTTCCTCTGCAATGTCCCTTTGAGAACTTTATGTAAGTTTCCTTTATTCCCTGCAAGTTAATGGCATATGCCCAATGTCATTGATTGAAAACATTTTTAGAAGAGGCTAACACTGCATGGTAAAAATATGTAACATTCTGATGGCTTGATACAAATTTTTTTAAACCATCTACAGCATTTGATGGTTTGCATAGCTTTCAGTCAATTCTCCTTGATTATAATTTCTCAAAACCAAGATTTTGATACGGATTGAACAGCAAAGAGTTCGAAATTATATTCCTTAGATAGAACTTAGAGTGTAGATATTGTGTCCTGCTGATTAAAGGCAAATCTATGTTCTTTGACACTCTGCTGAGCAGGTTCCTATGGCAATTAAATAGCCTAATCAAGACTTGTTACTGAATAGATGGCTTCCCTATCTACAAATACAGGTGGGTCAAGAAAGCCCTATTGACAGAGCAAAGAATTCCTCAAAACACAGTTCTGGGTCTGCTCCAGCAATCTGAAAACATACAATCAAGACCCAAGAATTCCGTGCCATAGAGCATGGAATAATATAGCACCAATAGAAGTCTTTTTTAATCTTTTTAAAATTAATTTATTTTTTTATTATGTTATGTTATGATAGTTATATCATTTGTTTTTGATGTAATGTTCCATGATTCATTGTTTGCATATAACACCCAGTGCTCCATGCAGTACGTGCCCTCCTTAATGCCCATCACCAGGCTAACCCATCTCCCCACCCCCCTCCCACTAAAACCCTCAGTTTGTTTTTCGGAGTCCATAGTCTCTCATGGTTTGTCTCCCCTTCCGATTGCAGTCTTACTTGAGCAATGTATCTCCCCACTATATTCTAGTTCTAGTTTGCAAAGTGTTCTGTATGGTATTTGATCTGCTGAATAGAATTTGGTGGTCGCAAGCTATTAAATATTAGGTGACATTTGCTGAAAACAGTAATTTGGGTTTTGAAACAGATTATCTTGAACCATTCTCTCTAACAATGTAACAACAACTAGTTAACAGAACCTTCTTGAAGCTATGCATTACTCAGTACAGAAGATTTAGTTTCTATTTTCTCATAATGCCACGAGAGAAAAAAAGATATTTTTTGATAGGCTGAACAATACCTTAAAGAAGTGGGAGATCCATTCTTGAAATGCAGGGAGGTATCAGTTCTATTCCACTGGAGTCATGCACAGTAGGAGAGGAACAGAGCCACAACCTAGAGGCAAGGATCTGGGTTTTAGTTGGAGTTCTGGTTGCCGTTCTATTGTTTACATGGTGTGACTTCAGTCCATCTCTTAACCTCTTTGAATCTTTGTTCTTCTTCTATAAAATGAAGAGGAGAGAAGACCCAGATAACTGGTTCTCAAGTATTTTAAGGTATAGAATTTCTTCAAATAAAAACTTATCAATCCATTATGAAATATAGGTGTTTGCATCAGTATACCTATATCAGAATTTTGTAGCAGTTTTTCTTCTCCAAAATTAATCTGTCTTCACCAATTTAGAATAATTAATATGCATAGTATACCTTCATCAAAAGAGAGCAGTGAGGAACTGTAGAGAAAATGTACAATATTCTCACTCATATGCACAATACACCAACAAAATATATTTTTTTCATTCATTAGTTGTATATACAGTCTGTGGAATTTTATGGATACAAGGAAAGCTACCAAAATGGAGTTTCTAGGTTCTCAATAGGGGAAAATGTCAATCCAGAGTTCCTTCATTTATATATCTTTATTTTAATGAGAATCATTTTCTTCAGTGTTGTCTATGAATGGAACACTACATCAAAAACTAATGATGTAATGTATGGTGATTAACATAACATAATAAAATAAAAGAAAAAACTTAATTGTAAAACACCTGCATTATTTTAGTGCCACACAGATCAATTTGTACATAAAACCTTTCACAGGAAACAAAAGTTGAGCTTACTTTTCATTAACATTGATATATGCTAGCCAGTAATGCTATGTATTCACGTGACTCCCACATATTTCGTTGGCAAATGTTTCCCTCTGAACCAAAGTGGATCCTTCAAATGCAATGGAATCTGCCATAGGCAAAGAGTCTATTTAAATAATTCAGCAATTCTAATTCTTTTTAGTAATAGCTGACATTCCCATGTTAATCCTATTTGAATCAAGTATTTCTGTTATGCACAGCAATAAGAAAGCACACTTTCCCCATTCAATGCACATTTATAGATTTCAAAAGGCTTTGAAGTAGATTTCCCCTTTCACAACTCTTTAAGATTATATTTTCTAGCTAGTTAGCCTTCATTTCATAAAAAATAAAATTCTTATTTAAAAAATGAACCCAAGTTTTAGACTGCAATATTCTATTCAATTTATGCCCAGTATTTCACTATCCGAAGTGCAAATTTTAAATTTTTATTTCTCACTTTTATTCTCATAAATATGAAGCCCGAAGGCAAATCTATTACCTAGAGAAGCGTCTTGTCCACAGAGAAAAGAATCAAAACAGATTCAGAAATTTTCAGAAAAAAAAAAAAAAAAACATACTGTTAGGTGATAAATTTACCAAGATATGTGACCTTTACCAGCATTAAAATTGGTTTATGTTAAACAGATATGTGGCAAAACTGCTCATTTTAGGTGAAAAAAAATCATTTATTCTGCAAGGAAGTAGCAAAAGCAAAACAATTCCTTCGGCAGGAATTAAGAAAGGAAAAAGAAAAAAACTTAACTATAAAGGTAAATACTCCCATCTTGTGGCTGCTGTTGAAATAACATGTTTTAAATGAGCATTGGTTACTGTAGGGCATTTCATTTAAGAAATCAAAATCATCACTACTATTTATTGATCCTTCCTAAGTACCAGGCACGTATTAGGTCTCTATGTAAACTATTTTATTTTATTTTATTTTTAATTTTATTATGTTATGTTAGTCACCATACATCATTAGTTTTTGATGTGGTGATCCACGATCCATTGTTTTCGTATAACACCCAGTGCTCCATGCAGTACATGCCCTCCTTAATACCCATCACCAGGCTAACCAATCCCCCCTCCCCTCTCCCCTCTAAAGCCCTGTTTGTTTCTCAGAGTCCATAGTCTCTCATGGTTCATCCCTCCTTCCAATATCCGCCCCCCTTCATTTTTCCCTTCCTTCTCCTAATGTCCTCCATGCTATTTCTTATGTTCCACAAATAAGTGAAACTATATGATAATTGACTTTCTCTGCTTGACTTATTTCACTTAGCATAATCTCCTCCAGTCCCATCCATGTTGATGTAAAAGTTGGGTATTCATCCTTTCTGATGGCTGAGTAATATTCCATTGTATATATAGACCCCATCTTCTTTATCCATTCATCTGTTGAAGGGCATCTTGGCTCTTTCCACAGTTTGGCTATTGGCGGACATTGCTGCTATGAACATTGGGGTGCATATGGCTCTTCTTTTCACTACATCTGTGTCTTTGGGCGTAAATACCCAGGAGTGCAATTGCTGGGTCATAGGGTAGCTCTATTTTTAAATTTTTGAGGAACCTCCACACTGTTTTCCAAAGTGGCTGTACCAACTTGCATTCCCACCAACAGTGTAAGAGGGTTCCCCTTTCTCCACAACCTCTCCAACATTTGTTGTTTCTTTCCCTGTCCATTTTTGCCATTCTAACTGGTGTAAGGTGGTATCTCAATGTGGTTTTGATTTGAATTTCCCTGATGGCTAATGATGATGAACATTTTTTCATGTGTCTGTTAGCCATTTGTATGTCTTCTTCAGAGAAGTGTCTGTTCATGTCTTCTGCCCATTTTTTGACTTGATTATTTGTTTTTTGGGTGTTGAGTTTGAGAAGTTCTTTATAGATCTTGGATACCAGCCCTTTATCTGTAGTGTCATTTGCAAATATCTTCTCCCATTCTGTGGATTGCCTCTTTGTTTTGTTGACTGTTTCCTTTGTTGTGCAGAAGCTTCCTCTTTGACATTGGCCACAGCAACTTCTTTCAAGATACATCTCCAAAAGATAGTGAAACAAAAGCAAAAATGAACTTTTGGGACTCTATGTAAACTACCTTAATTAATATTCACAACAACATAAAATTGAATGTTCCGTTTACATTTTGCAATAAATCATGTAACTTTGTAATATGAAAGTTATTTAGTGCTCCTACAATTCTACTTTTTTATTTCACTGATAAGAACAATTCATAGCCATTGATTAGTCATTTATCCTAACAGAGCTTAGACCTCTGGGTTCGAAGTGATGTACGAAAATACCCCATTCCCTCTTGCATTATGTTATTCTCAGTCAAATGTGAATGGAAAACACAGACAGACCTCAAACTTAAAACCATAGTCATCATAATCTTCAAGTTCTTTTTTTATCAAAATAAAGAATATGAATCTCTTTTTTTCTCATAGTTAGATATAGAGTTAAAATTGATCTCTTATGGGGGAAAAGGATGTTACTTTTAATGACCTAATCCTGGATCAGGTCAAAATACTTCTTGTGATTGGTCAAAGGCCACTGAAGAACTTCCAGAAGAAAGAACAAGTACAGTTGGTCAGTCTTCAGACAAATGCCAGAAGTGAGAACATTATGTGAAATTCTATGACTAAAAATGTAGCTTATTAACAAACTAATTTTATAAATGGGATTATCAAACCTCCATGACATGGAGCCCACTTTACTGTATCATCTAATTCTAGCAAAACCAATGAGAGACAGGGAGAGACAGAGACAGAGAGAGACAGAGAGACAAAGAAAAATGGAGAGAGACAGAGATACTCATTATGTCCACGTCTTTGAAAAAGAAAGTAACATTTTCTTGAACTGTTCCTTAGTGAATATTTGTTAGATTTAATCTACAGGCTATCCATTTTGGAGAACCTACTTTTTGGTTGGTTACTGGTTTGGAGACCTCTGCCTTAGACAGTGGCAGTGAGCAAGCTTAAATAAGGATTTTCATTTTTAAGAGCTTTCTTAAGCTTGGAAAAGATAAGATTGGTCAGATAAAGCCATGTATTACAATCACTATTGTTTGGTTATTTTCAGCCTGTTAACAATGTGCAGATTTTATTTTGTGTAAGCAGTGGGGAACAGTTGCTCTCCCCCACCTTGTGCCCCATCCCCACAGTCTTCTGATACAAATTTTCAGATCTATGGAAACGGAAGAGAACTTTATTCTGTAAGCTGACACAGGCAGGAAGGATGGAGCTCTCTGATCTATTTTTATATTAGTGGAAATACATATCTTTTCTTATTTTAACTAATTTGAATAAGGTAAAATAAACATTTAAGTTGATTAGGAAACTGATAGGACCTCATGTTCTTACTAAAAAAAAGAGCAAGAATTACATTAATGTCACATACTAAGTCTTATGTGGTAAGATTTGGTTTTTAAGTTAATTTAGTGTTAAAAATTATACTTTAAATGTTTTTAATTATAAAAAAATTTATCTAAATACAGCTTAATCTTTTTATATTAAAAACACTTTCAGAGTGGTGGGGTGGGAATAAAAAACACTTTAAACATCAGGGCAGAGTTTCTCAGCAAAATATGGTCTTGTTCTTTAAATGTAATACAATATTATATCCCATACCAAAATAAATAATCCATCTTCATATTTTTAAAATAAGTCTAATGTTTAAAGTGATCTTTTATTCTTCCATATTTTAAATGTGTAACAAAATCAATAACTATTCAGACTGTATACACTATATACATGTTACATATATAGACTATAATATAGTCTTCTGTGTTACAGCCCCCCAAAATTACCATTTATGACTTCTGAAACAAGTTATATCTAGAGACTAGCATTGCAAGTTGAAAGCTTGCCTTAGGAATTGTGTGTATTCTGCCACTCTTAGCCAATAAGCAGAAGATCATGTGTTCTGTATAAATTAGCTGCTCACTGGAGGGAGGAGCGTCTCAGTAACAAAGTACACTAGGTATAATAGCCTTCACAGCCTGAAGGAGCCCCTGAGGTCATATCTTCAACATCTGTATGCATGATTTAGCACTTGAGCTACTGTTAAAATTGAGATACAAGCTGGGATATGTACAATGACCAAATTAGCGCACCACTGCTTCTTGCTACTGTCAAATTCCACAAGGCTTTCTTTCTCCTGAATTATGTCATTAACTCCTTCCACCTAAGAATAGCAATCGAATAAAATGGAAACATAAGCAGATGGTATCAAATCAGCAAGTACAGTCTAAATAAAGTTCTCTAAAATAATAGGATACTTATAGAATAGTTTGAAATAGTATGTGGAGAGTGGTCAAGATTAGCTTTATAGAGGATGTATCCATTAGTAAAACCTGTGGATTCTTGCTCACCCTCAGAAGAGAAAGAGAATGCCCCTTAATTCCCAATTTTTCCTACACTTTGGAAGAAGAATGAGAGGAAGAAAAGATGTAATAACTCTCTTAAGGCATCCCTCAGGGACCTTCCTCTAAAGAAGAACACTACTCTTTCCAGTTTAATATAAACTCTACACACCCAGCCCCTATAATCCTGACAGTGCTTGGTGCAGGCTGCAAGCAAAGGAGGAGAGATATCACAGCACATATAGGACAAGAATAGCCACGATGGAATATGCGGCTGCACATACAGTCTGATTTGCAGAACACCAAAGTGTCCTCAGAAGTATGATGCTTTCTCTTTGAAGGCACTGAATTGTCAGCATTCTAGATTCATTCCTTTAATTGAAAAGCCAGTACTTCTTGACTTCCAGGAGTCCTTATTAAAAGGCAGATATCCTCGTGCAGGGTAAAACCCCTCCACAGTTAACACTTAAGTAAGAATTAGTTGACCCTTTGCTGAAAAAAAATTGAAGGAGAAGATAAATAGTTGATGGTTACTTAGCAGGAAAGAGATAGCAAGTGAGAAAGCTTGAGTTTCATAAAAACACAATTGGTCTAGAATTTAATTTTTCCTAGGGTTGATAGACACCCTGCTCTAACCCAAAATATCTGCTTTTGATGGCTTATTCGGGAGTAAATAGCTAGGATTTGTCCCTCTCAAAATAAACACGAAAGCTGGGAAATATCTCACATCCTTCCTAATTCACAGGCACAGGATCTGTTTTGCATTTGGAAAAACCTATATTCTGATCTCTATCACTGAGATTTCTACTAACCTGGTTCTCAGGAATAGCACGTAACACAGATGTTTTATTACAAAAGGGAAGTACATCAAAAAACAAGGGAGAAGTTACTGACAGATATGGACCTCTTGATTCCTACTATACAACTCTTTGCCTCCATTTTATTAAGAAATATTTCTTAAATATTTATATTTTCATTCATTGGTAAACCTTTGTTCTCTACGATTAATATGTCACAAGACGTAGTCTAGTTGTCTGCATTCTGGTCAACTTATCTGTCTTCTATAAATGTGGGAAGAGATCATTTGAAGTAATAGAAAAATACCAATCTGGTAAAGTTGCACTTGAAAGAAGCTAAGACATCACTATAGATTCTCTGTCTCCAAGGCTCAGCTTCTAGGTTTGCCTTAGCTCCCAGTGACAACATAGCTTCACTGTCCTTAAAGTTGTACCCTCTAGGAAAAACCTGACATTCAGCCAATTTCAAGGAGATAATCTACCAGTCCTAATCAGGGCCCATAATCCTCTCTTTGAGCCTCAAAGTGAGAACAACCATTGGTGAAGTCAATACTTTTAATATGAGGAAGAAAAGTGCTTTCGTTGATTGGAGTATAAACTTCTTTAGCTATTAGCACCTTTGCTATCTTACTGTTGGAAGTCACGTTTCTCTCTTCTCATAAAACTACAAAATTGATTTTAACATATCAACTTCCTTCATCTGATGCAAGTAAGAAATATATATATATTTATATATATACACTCATATATATATATACACACTCGTAAAGTCTTTCTTTTCCACTTCAGATTAAAATAGTTCTACTCTGTTTTCAACAGACTGAACCAGTTTTTTACTGTCCCTTTTGGTTGCAATAAATCCTGGACTATATTCTTTAAGTTAAGAATGAAGGCCATAGATATACATAGTGCACAATAAGGCCATAGATGTACATTGTATACAGTGTGTTAAATTTCTGAAACATTTTTAATAAGAGGCTGTTCAGATTACAGAAAAAATGCTATACACTTCAAAGTCCAGTGTTTTGTAGATTCTTTCTGAAAGATAAACCAGAAAATAAGAAACAGATATTGAACATTAGAGTGAATTGATAAATATTTCTTCAATTAGTATAAAAAGTATTTATCAAATTCTTTTCACCCTAGCTGTGTGATGCTAAACTTGCTACATTTGAAGTTGTGGGTTCCTCCTTACAAAAGCAACCCTCCAGGCTTTGGTGCTCATTTTTATTTACATTTGGCAAATGGTGTCTTCCTGCTTTTAGGAAAAGAAGGCTTAAGGAGGCTTATGACCACCTACATCAAATAGTTGCTACAGACATCTTCCTTCTTAAATACAAGTTAGATATGTATGTAATAATTAGAAAGTTGAACTAAAATGGTCAGAACAAAATACAGGAGACCAGTCCAATCGACTTACCTATTTGAAAGCTCTCTTGAAGTGTTCATGAAATCAAAACTATGGCTGAATTACCACTTCCTTCCCATTAAAAGCCATGTTGGCTATAAAAACTTGGCTTATCTCCAAAAGAGGTTGTTTAGTGGACCAGTCCCAGAAAAACATAGTGAGCAAGCACTGAACTTCATTCTCAAAGATTCCTGAAAGCCAGAGAGCAATCAAATGAGACTTCTTAAAGCTTAAAATGATTTTAATGGTTAAAAATGTATATAGATTCATAATAAACATTTAAATTACAATTATATATACATATAAGCATTATATGGAAGTAATTCCTTATAAAGTTTGGTAACAACACTATGCTTAAAATATGTTAAAACATTTAATCCTTTGATCTTCTGCTCTTTAGTTCAATTCACTCTTTAAATATCTCATAGCTAATAGGTGGTTTCTAAGAGAAAATCCAAGACCTAACACTTATCTACCTAGGTCTATTGGGTCTCCATGGATAAGTGTTCTATAAAAAGGAAAACAAATGAAATAAGACACTGTTATGGACCAATAAGCCATCTAGGTCTAAGGAAGAAGGCTGCCACCAGACTTTTACCTTTCTTTTAAATGATAAGATTGCAATCATTCAAATCCTGCACCAAGATCCTTTTTAAAACTAAACCAGAAAATTATGCCTGTGGGAATTTCAGACATTTCCATCAATCCTGACAGAAAAAACAGGTCTAAGAAAATCTGAATAAATGAAAAAAAACTCAATCAAGCATGAGTCTAAGAAGCTCTGCACATAGTGGCAGAATTCCAGAAAGGTCACTACCAACATCTAAAATCTCTATTCTCAATCAAAGAATTCATCCTATACCAATTTAATGAATTCCAAAACCTACAGTTATTTGGACTCAGCCTTAAGATGAAAAACTATCATGCAAAAAAAAGGTGTTTTTTTCATTAATCTCACAGCAGAACATCAAACACAGCAATCTAAAATGGACTAATTCCAATCCATCTGGAGTGATCAGACCATGGGAAGGGTTTCAATAATACAGTGAAGACCAGAAATGAAAGCTGTATCAAAAAATGTAGTCATATCATAAGAGGAAGGAAGCCTCCTTCCTCCATACCCCTCCCTTCCACCCACTATCTTACCCCATGACCTCAAATAATCCCCAAATCTGGGAAACATTAGTAGAGCTTCTCCAGCTGACCCCCCAACCCCCACTGTCTCCAGTAAGTAAAGATAGTGTCTGAGGTAGCAAATGTCAAGGTTTAGTGAGAAGAGTAATATTCATTTTTAATCACAGAGATATTCCATACGAAATAAAGAGACCATTGATGGAGTCCTGTATAAATGTCTTAAAAGCATAGAACAATATCCTGGGTGAGGAAGTGATAAATAATAAGGCATTCTGACCACACCTGCTACTCGTTAAGAGACAGAAGCCTCTTGGACACCATTAATACTTTCAGCATCTGCCAGAGGAAATAGAGGGCTTTGTAAAGGACAAGATGTTTTTTAAAGGTGGCAGTAGGACCGAGCGGATGTGTATCTAATCACTGATTATACTACAGTGAAATTTAGTGAATAAAGGTTTAATAATTAAAACGCAGGCATAAACAACATACATCAATCACAATTTATCTAAGAAACTGAAGAGACTGAATTCAACACAGAGAGACTTTGTTCCAGTACCCACTCTTCAATTAACACTGTAATTAAAAGTTATTTCTTAACCATTGGGACAGCCTTCAGAGTTTCTATAAAATGAGACTTCTTATAGTTTTCAGAATTTTGGATTAAGGGGAAAAATGAACACTATAAACAGTCATTCCTTCCTTCACAAGATGGGAAGTAAGCTTCCTGAAGGATTTATAGTAGTGACATAGAATGGCCTTTGGCACTTTTGCAAGGCTCCGTGTCTCAGGGGACAAGAGCAGCAGCATGGGGACAAGTCCCTGAACTTCCTCAGACCAGTAAGTTGCCCCAGGAATGGTCTCACAGTGCTTATAAATGGGGGGTAAGGGAATCAGCAAAACTGTGAACCTCTGGAAACGCTAAAAATTGTATTTTTTCTATTCTTACCTCTCTCCTCCTATCAGAAATGACTGCTAGACCCAAAATAAAGCATTGCACTGGAAAACATGCACAAAACTGGGGTTCTTCCATCATCGTAAGCCAGCACCTACAGAGTCCAACTCTAACCCTGATTTGAGTATGAAAAGGAAAAGAAAATCTAGTATACCTGCAGTGAATTAATTTCTTCATTAGAAAATCATTTGGTTTGAGTCTTCAGAGTCCAAGTTTCTGGGAGAAAATTAGTAGGAGCTTTAATTCTTTAGGACTACTAAGGGATAATTTAAACCATTACTGCTCAGATGCTGTCTTGCTCTGGATCCATCCCTAGTGACTTTGTAGTATGACGGACTTCTTTCCAGAATCTGGCTGGACACTGAGGGAAGGTGACTTGATAACTACTGAAATTTTTTGATTAAGATCAAGTGTTCTTTCAGGGTACTTAGCCCTCTCTCAGTGATCTAATTTTTGTTTTTCCTATCTCAAAAGCTAAGCTTGAAGTATAACTCCGAATATAGCTTTGCTATTTCAATTAGCAACCACAAGATAGCAGAATAACTTAATTTGAGCTCCATCTGGTTAGGTAATAGATTCCTAACTGATTAAAGCAAATCAGGAAACATGTGAGGAAAATGATTATGATGTGGTACAGGACAATATAAAATTAAAATAAACTTAACTGTTTTTAAAATAATTTTAAGAATTGAATGCATAAATATATTATTTCTAATAGTCAATCAAAAAGGAATATTATATAGAACTATATAAATTGCACGAAGTGAATACTTATTAATATAATGGTCATTAATATTAGACCCCACTTTCAAGTCACTAGAGATGAAAATGATACATGTATATATGTAAATCTGTGTGTTTCTAAATGATTCCCAGCCCTTATTATTTTGAATGTGTCTCTAAAATTTATAGTTTAATTATAGAATGAACAACAACAAAAAAAAAAAAAAAAAGGAAGAGAATATTGTGTTAGGGTTTTTTTATTAACTACTTCAGCAATAAAATATTTTCTGAGAATATTTAAATAGAATAAAATGTCTCATCTTAGTAGTCATGGATGATTCTTCACAGAGCTGCACTATAAACATGTCTCAAGAATCCTAGCCAGTCCCTGGAGATGCACAGAGCTTCCTTCACATCTCTCCAAGAGCAGAGCCTGAGAAAACAGATGGGTCTATCTCTATGGCCCTGAGGCCAGCAGTCCCAGCCTCTGGGAATAGTCAGGGGAAGAGTTTCAGGACCAAGGGCCCTTCTCAAAAATCTCAAAAAATCTCCTGCTGCTTCCTTTTACCCAGAATTCGAAGTGAGGCTATAATTCATGCATCATTGGATATGTTACCTCTCAATAAATTACAAATTAAATTTAAAAGTAGTTCAGAACTGAGTTAAATTATATAAATTTTTGATTTTTAAGTCATTGTTCTAGATATTGGGGGTTACAAATACAAATAAACAATGTTCTACACTTAGGATCTAATGGAAATCTCAAGATATATATGTAAATAAAAATATAGCAAGATAGGAAGCAATATTGCTGTGAGAAATCAAGGAAAGACAATATATTTTTTTTTTCTAAAAACAGGATAGAAAGATTTTGTGGGGAAGAGAAAATGGATGTGGGGAATTAAGAGAGTCATGAGGCCAAAATCCAGACTAAAGTTCACCAGTTTTCATTAGAATGAATCAGGTTCCTCAAAGTTTTGTAAGCATGAAAATGAATGTTCAGAGCAAGGCTTCAAAATGATTAATTTGATAGCAATAAGTAGGAGAAATTGAATCAATGAAAGTTGGATACAGAGAGGCCATTTAGAGAATAACAGTAATATTCCAGACAAACTGTTCTGAGGGACTTGATATTTGAATCCCAGAAATGGAGTTGCAGTGGAAAAACAAAGAAGTGGGAATAAACTTGGGATGTTTGCAAGACAGGATCAATGAAACTTAGAAAATTATTTCATTCAGGGCCAAATAAAAGAGATACTCACCCAGGAACAATTAGAAGTTTTAAATCTGAAAAAAATTGAAAGCACAGTGGTACCATTAATAGAAACAGGGAATACATGAAGAAGAACTTTGAAAAGGAGAATTACTTCTGTTTCTGTCACATACTTGGAGACAGTGGTACACCAAGAAAGGATGTTCGGTAGGCAACTGGAAAGCTGTCTAAAAAGTCAGAGAAAGATTGTGACTGAAAGTACAATTTGTTCTTTCACCTAAGGAAGATATTTAAAGACACAAGAATGGGGGCGCCTGGGTGGCTCAGTCGTTAAGCGTCTGCCTTTGGCTCAGGTCATGATCCCGGGGTCCTGGGATCGAGCCCCCACATCGGGCTCCCTGCTCCGCGGGAAGCCTGCTTCTCCTTTTCCCACTCCCCCTGCTTGTGTTCCCTCTCTCACTGTCTCTCTCTCTGTCAAATAAATAAATAAATAAATCTTTATAAAGACACAAGAATGAGTACTAATGTGAAGGGATAAAATGTAGGGAAAAAAGAGGTTGAGAAAGAAAGTTGGGGACAACTTACATATAGGAAACTGGAGGAAGAAAAGAACCCAGAAGATGAGAAAACAAAACAATCATGGCATCATGATCATTGAAATGGAGGAAAAGCAAGGTATAAATAAAAGAAGCTATTGACAAGCTCTAATGATATTGTGTTATTGAAGTTGTGCTATCCAATAAGATAGCCATTAGCTACTTATGCCTATTTACATTTAAATTAAATTAAATTTAAAATGTAGTTTCTCGGTTGCATTGGTCACATTTCAAGTGTTTAACACCCTACGTGGCAAGGGGCTTCCATTAAAAAAAAATAATGCAAATATAGAACAAACCCATCATGGCAGAAAGTTCTTTTAGACAATGTTGGTTGAAGAATATGAAGACTGAAAGAGGGGTGCCTGGACGGCTCAGTCGGTTAAGCATCTGCCTTCAGCTCAGGTCATGATCCCAGGGTCCCGGGATAGAGTCCCATATTGGGTTCCCTGCTCAGAGAGCCTGCTTCTCCCTCTGCCTGCTGCTCCCCCTGCTTGTGCTGCTCTCTCTCTCTCTCTCACTCTCACTCTTGCTCTATCTCAAATAAATAAATAAAATCTTAAAAAAGAAAAAAAGACTGAAAGAAAAGTCTACATGAAAGTGGTCTTTGAAGGCATTTAAGGGCATTGGCTTTATAGTTAGATCAGGGTTAATTGCACCCTATTCCATTTACTATCTGTGTGGCCTTACATAAATCACTTAATCTCTTTATACCCAGTTCCCAGCACTTACCCCGAGAGTTATTTTCTAAGGGACTACATGGTACTATACATGTATTTTACCACAATTCCTGGACCACAGTTAGTCCTCAGTAAAGTAGAAATAGCAACAGCAACAGTAGAGATCAGAAGGGACAGAAGAAGCCAGACTGCTGAGGATTATAAAAAATATAGGTGGTCTCATATATGGCTGCAGCAGGCCTAGACCAGACCTTAATAAGACAGAAAGGTAGGAAGGCAGATTATGCAAGTAACAGTTTGGGAGGCATTATTTAAAAATAAGTGCCCTAGAGGATGCATGAGCATAAGGGATGACATAGAGAATACATGAAGAGGGAACAAATAGGCAGAAAGCTGGAAGGTTGTGTAAGCACTGAATTATATTTTCTAATTGTTGAAGGAGTTGTTGTATTGTCTATCAGAGATAATCTCACAAGGTAGTGTGGAGATTGACTAAAGGAACTTTTATTGGGGAAAGGCAAGAAGAAATCAAAATAGAAGCTGAAGGTGTGTCCCATTGTCCCTGTTTTGGGAGCAAGGGTTGGTTTTATTTCTAAACTCTGAGTTCATTGATAGTTGCTGCCTGAGGTCCTATTTTGAAAAGATTCTGAAGCTGTATCTGAACTCAGTGCATGAATAAAGAGCACTTCTGCATGGACACAGAAATGTCACCTGAAAGTCAACTCTACATGTGAACCTGGTACAGTTGGTTTCAGGGAACTAAATGGTCACAGCCAAGAAAAAACTGCCCTTGGCTTTTCTACCCCTGAAGGTCTCCTGCTTCTGGAACACATGGACTAGAAGGACTTAGATTCTACCCCTGGAGAACTGTGCTCTAGTGTTCCTCATCCATGTAACTGACAGGCCATGCCCTATTCCTTCCTTCACTAAATACAGGGTAAGTTCCCCAAGTGCTCACTCCCCACACTTTCAGATGAGACCTTCCTGATGATCTCAATGCAAAATTAATCCCCATTTGTTCTCTAAGTCCCCCGAGGCACCTCTGGCCCCACCCTGGTGAATGTTGACATTCTTTCCACATACCATTCACAGCCACTTGAACTTTGAAAGGCAGAGAGCAGGAACAGGCCCCATACACTATGCATTTCTGTATGAACTTTGAGTATCTACCAATCATCGGCCAATGCATTTGACATTGGTGATAAAATGATGAACAAAATGTCATTCCTAACTTTAAGGCAGTTAAGGTCTTGCACATAGTAGGCACACAATGATTTCTTTAGTTTCTAAGTGAATTGAGAAAAATAATGAGGGTTTTGACTATATAAAAGGGATGTTAATTTCATTGTCGTTATGCACTCTATTACATATATTATACCTAAAAACTTCCTAGAACAACAGTGATTACGCTCATTATTAAATATGTCCAAATATCTTAGTTGTGAGATGTATTTTGATTAGATAAAATGTATGAATTTTGCAGATTCCCTTAATACTTTTTTAATCATAGTCCAGTAGCCTCCATACCTGGAAAAAAAAAAAAAGGAGAATTTTGCTCAAGCCCTACTTCTCAATTAAAATTCCGGTATAGTTGTTCATGCTCTATACCCTTCTTTCCCTCCCCAACAAAAATATTCAATTTTGGAAGAGAAGCAAATTCCTGGATTAGGTCAAGTTTTGCCAAAAATATAGTGGCCAGACGTTACCACATGTTTAGCTGTTCAGCTTTAATATTTTTCTTCCTTAAATTGAATCATTTATGACAGGTTTATGGAGAACTCAGAGAAAAATGGGAAAATCTGTTTGAATGATCCTGTTCAGTAGAAAAAAGAACTGGAATGAGACCTTTTCACCTTTTACCTGAAGTATGACTAATCCTTAAGGTTTTATTCTCCATGATCAAATGACTGAAAAATTAAAGAGTTTGGGAAGTGAAACAAGGAGTGTTTAAGCTAAAACAGAGACCTCTCAGAAGTTCATTGAGCCAGTCCAAAAAAATAGGGCAATGTGAAGTTGAAAGAAGCCTTGCTCTTTAAATCTCAGTGTGTACAGGAGCTGGGAGGCTATTGGAGTCCAATAGAGCCTTTCATTTCTTGCTGAAGCAAAATGTTTCTATGTAGATACAAGAGCTCTATAAATCAACCAAGCCTTCCAAATCAGTGCCTCAACCCTCTCTGTTTATATACACTAAGCATATGCTTCCTGTGACCACTTCAAAAGAAATATAACTTTCTTAAATATTATTTAACTGCAGTTGCATGGCTGTGAAAGAGAGAAAGTATAACTAACTTTGAATCTTTTACTACATGGGTGGAGAAAGAAGGAAGGAGTGATTGAAATGTTACTCTGACCAGTCTAGGAAATGGGTAATAACTTGTGATTAAATGCAGATGTTAACCTGAAAAATTCAGTCAATCACAGATATTAAACATGCCTGGAAGCTATAAAAAAAGCCGAGAGTAAGCCAATGAATAACCTTTCATTGAAGTACTGTAGTGACACATAATTCACACTGAAAAAAATGGTCTAAATTTAGATTACTTCAACTTTTCCATCTTGTATAAATGTTTATGTAGAAATGAACAGACCATTACATGCACTAGTAACCAGGGAACACTGGCAAATTGAATAAATCAAAATCAGAATAGAAAGAGCCATGAATGACAGGTGTATAAGTAGCACTTGGAAAGGAACAAGCTGAAAAATATTCCATTTGACTAAGCATAAACCACACTAGAAACATTATAGATAGGTTTTAAAATCCAGAATGCCTGTTATATCTAAAGGCAATACAATAGTATAGAAAGCAGATTATAATTTGCCGTAAGTGGCATTTCATAGCTAATGAACTAGGCATTTCATAGCTAATACTCCTCAGCCTAGCCCTGGACTTGGCACATAACTGACACTCAATAAATGTTAGTTATGATTTATTGTTAGTAGTATTCCTCAAAATAAAAAATCCACATGTTATAATAATAAGAGAACTTCAAATAGAATTCAAATAAGTAAGCATAATTGTAACTATTATATATATATACACATATATATGTATATACATTTTACCAGCAGTCACAACTTTATGCCATGTCCAGTAGCAATCTAACATTGTTGAAAAGCACCTATATTTCAGTTGGAGCTCCAGTGAGTCTCTCATTCGTCATTTTCAACTGCTGATTTATCACTTTTAGCAGCTGGTTCTTCAAAGCCCAGTTGTAAATGCAGTCAGGAGTTAGGTGATAGGATAGAATAACCACAGGTTACAAAGTGGCTTTTTTGAAAACACATCTAAACTATTTCCTACCATATTTGCTTTCTTTCCAAAGCAGCTTACAAGATGCACTCTAGCAAAATGTGGGAATGTCCCATATCCATATGACAACACCAAAAAATGTGTCCTGAGAGTCACAATGATGATCAAATCCCATTAGGAAGATTGGGAGAGAATTGCATAGTTTTAAATAGTAAACAAGCAAAATGAAAGATTTTGGTGTTAAACCACTGAGACTGAAAACTGAATTCCTGGTGCCACTGATCCAATTGTTTATATGTTTTTCTCCACCAGATTAAAGGATTGACACAGTGTTGTTGGTCTATAGGAAGAGTCTTGTTGAAAGACACAGTAGAGTGTTAGGGTTAAGGTCAGGGTTAGGATGGAATTGGTGAAAAAACAAACAAGCAAACAACTGACTGACCATGTAATCCAATATAGAAAACAAAGAAAGTAGGCCTATGGGAGGTTTGTAAATGGAATAAAATGGAGTGAAAGGGGTAAGAGTCTTGAGGTCCAAGAGCAGTGGTTGTGCAAGGTAGAGCTTGTCAGCTCAGATTTTTTTACCATGCGCCATGTTAAGTATGAACCACTAGTCTACAGAGTCTTTCTGTGGTAGAAAGAGAGAGAGAATATGGAAGTTGAGAAGTCACATCAAGTCTCATACTTATAATCCTTAATAGTAATCAAAGAGGAAATTTCCAATGAATGAAGCACATAAAGAGTCCATCAAATGCCATTTCTTGACCATATTAGTTTCCATAAAATCCCAAATTTTGATGGGCCAACGTTTGCAGGGATAGTAATGTTATCACTGTTTTTACAGATCAGTTTTCCTTATCACAGGGAAAATGCTCTACAAAACAGAGGCTGAAAAACACCTAGAAAACAAATCCCACAGGAAATGCCCTGTGTTGAACTGGGAAAATAAGAATACCAAAGAGCAGAGAGAGCCACATCACAACTGGAGCCATACTACAAATTTTGAAGTTTTAGTTTCTCGCTCAGTGATATATATCCATAAACACGGAAATATAAGTAAATGTGTTCAATTAGAGAGAGACTGTTTTCATAGTTGTCTTCCTTTTTATTTCCCCTGGAAACTTCAAAATAAAAATAAAATTAAACCTATCTCCTGTAATCCAATTTAAGTTCAAAATATGGTTGGATATATCCAGGGATGAAATAATGAGCCTATTTGAGGCTAAAAACAGTCTGTAATCTCTTAAGAATTTAGTGAAATTCCATCTCTTGTCAATTGTGGTTTACCCAAGCATCTTTGCCTGAAGATCTCTATTTGATGAGGTGAGTCATTTTGTTTATCACAAATAGGCCTTTTCAAATGAAACACTTTTCTTGGTTGGTTAATATTCTGTCTCCATCACAAGATAGATATCCATGTTCCTTCAATTTCTGAAACTTTGTGGGTTTTGATACTTATTTTTAATCTTGAGAGTTCTTTACCTGAAAAAAAAATGATTCTGTTTGAAGGAATGCGCTTGGAAGCATCATAGCATAAATTAAGACAATACCAATGAAGCAGCCTGTGAATATATACAAACTAGACTACAAATTCAACAGATCTTTTTACACCACAAATGCTTTTCATTTAGGAAAATAAACATAACTAAAGCCAGGAAAAAAATCATTGCTTATAATTCTAGGGTGCCTGGTTCATAAAGGTGGTCAGTAAAGATTTATTGACCAACAGAGTGAATAGGTGAATGACTGAAAAATAACTTAGGATTTATAAGTGGATTCAGCTGAAGGATCAAAATGCATATAACATTTAATTTGCTGTACTCAAAAACAGGAGGTGGGTGCAGTGAAGGTACTAGATGATGATTTGTAGTCTTTTCCAAGATTACTAACTCAGTAGAAGATACAAAGTAAAACTCAAAACACTCAATTATCTTTATACTTTTATGTCTTTTTAAAAACTTTTCATTTTGAAATAATTTTAGACTCACAAGCAGTTGTAAGATAATACACAGAGATTCTGTGGACCTTTACATAGTGTCCTCCAGTGCTTACATCTTGCATAACTATAGTACAAAATTACAACCAAGAAAGTTACACTAATACAACCCATCAGCCTTAAAAATATATGCACCGACAAAACTATGCACTGATTTGTATGTGTATTTAGTTCTATGCAGTTTTATTGCATATGTACATTTATGTGATCTGTTTAGATGTCTTTTATTATTTTTAATTCAGTTTTAATTTATTTCAAGGAAATTTCTGTCAGAGAATAGATGAAGTGGGCCTTAAGTGGAAGGGAAATGACTGAAATCAGGGAATCTACTGCAGGATCTAGATATATGAGTAAACATAAAAGAAAAAACTAGGCTAGACTGTCTACAACAGTATAAGTTGAGGAAAATGCAAACAGGAGGAAATTTCTGTGCCTGGAATTACATACATAAATAAGAAGCTAGTAAGGGTCACATGAAGGAATCAAATAAATGGCCGAATACAAAAGAGAACACAAAAATTTAATATGAAAAAGGTGAGAG
The DNA here is from genome assembly GCF_011800145.1 of Mirounga leonina. Taxonomy (NCBI): domain Eukaryota; kingdom Metazoa; phylum Chordata; class Mammalia; order Carnivora; family Phocidae; genus Mirounga; species Mirounga leonina. The sequence goes on from NW_023270971.1 coordinate 2,219,033, forward strand.
AGATAGGAATACATCCAGATGTTAATCAAAATGGGAAGATATACAGGGAAAGATTTTAGGACAATAGAAGAAACATACTTATTTCTATTTTCCAAGGTTATCATCTTCCTTACCCTAATAGTCCCTGCTAATTTCACACCACATTCATTATTAAAGACCTGCTCAGCAAAACCAGTGAGCATATTAAAATAACTCAGCATAGCATTTCATAACTATGCAAGGTATGAGTTCTTTTTTGAAGTTATTCTTTGTGTGCACTGGTGCACACACACACACACACAAATTTGGAATTGACATCTATTCTTACAGGTAGAAAAATAAACAGATCATGCTAATGTCCTAAAATTATTGATGTCTTTTTTTAGGTTTTTATTTTAATTCCAGTTAGTTAACATGTTAACCAGTGTTATTAGTTTCAGGTGTCCAATACAGTAATTCAACACTCCCATAGATCATTCTGTGCTCATCATGGCAAGTGCACTCCTCAATCCCCATCACCTGTTTAACCCAACAACCCACCCCCTCCCCTCTGGTAACCGTCAGTTTGTTTTCTATAATTAATTAATAATTAATTAAGAATCTATTCCTCTCTCTCTCTCTATTTTCCCTTTGTTTTGTTTCTTTAACTCCACATATGAGTGAAATCATATAGTATTTGTCTTTGACTTACTTCACTTAGTATTATAATCTCTAGCTCCATTCCACATCATTGCAAATGGCAAGATTTCATTCTTTTTTTGACTGAATAATATTCCAGTGTGTGTGTATGTGTGTGTATGTGTGTGTGTGTATCACATCTTCTTTATCCATTCATTAATTGGTGGGCATTTGCTGCTTGGCTATTGTAAATAATGCTGCTATAAACATAGGGTTGCATGTATCCCTTTGAATTAGTGTTTTTGTAGTTTTTGAGTAAATAACCTATAGTGCAATTGCTGGATCATAAGGTAGTTCTATTTTTAACTTTTTGAGGAGCCCTCATACTGTTTTCCACAGTGGCTGCACCAGTTTGCATTCCCAACAGTGCATGAATTTTCCTTTTTTCCACATCCTCACCAACGCTTGTTGTTTCTTGTGTTGTTGATTTTAGCCATTCTGACAGATATCTTATTGTACTTTTGATTTACTTTTTCTTGCTGATAAGTGATGATGAGCACCTTTTCATGTGTCTGTTGGCCTCCTATAGGTCTTCTTTGGAGAAATGTTTGTTCATGTCTTCTACCCATTTTTAATTAGATTATTTGGTTTTTGGATGTTGAGTTTTATAAATTCTTTATGTATTTTGGATACTAACCCTTTATCAGATATGTTATTTGCAAATATCTTCTCCCATTCCTTAGTTTGCCTTTTATTTTTGTTGGTTGTTTCCTTTGCTCTGAAGAAGCTTTTTATTTTGAGGTAGTCCCAAAAGTTTATTTTTGCTTTTGTTTCCCTGGCCTCAGGAGACATATCTAGAAAGATGTTACTATGGCCAACATCAAGAAGTTACAGTCTGTGTTCTCTTCTAGGATTTTTGTGGTTTCAGGTCTCACATTTAGGCCTTTAATCCATTTTGAATTTGTTTTTGTCTATGGTGTAATAAAGTGGTCCAGTTTCATTCTTCTGCATGTTGCTGTCTAGTTTTCCCAACACCATTTGCTGAAGTGACTATCTTTTTCCCATTGGATATTCTTTCCTGCTTTGTCAAAGATTAATTGACCATGTAATTGTGGCTTTATTTCTAGATTTTTCTATTCTGTCCCATAGAGCTATGCATCCATTTTTGTGCCAGTACCGTACTGTTTTGATTACTAAGTCTTATTAATGTCTCTTTAGTTTCACATGCTCAGTAACCCATAAAAAGGCTACAAGAATAGGAAAAGGGGCATGTTCACAGAAAAACTCTCCAAAATATACCTGTTCCCATACTTATACTGAATGTAAATAGTAGTGATACCTTCTAAATCTTAGCAAAAGTAAACATTTGCTCATTTGTTCTATATTTTTTAAACTCCACGTATGAGTCCACATTTAAAAATATCAGTGAGTGAATTGAACACAAGAAGAGACACAAAGAAAATATAAATGAATACATTGAAAAACTAATTTGAGGAAATCACCAGGAATTTAGTACAAAGTGACAAAGATAAATGTAAGTACACGAAAGATAGAATGGGAAGGTCCAGTGGCCCACTAGGAAGAGTTACAGAAGGAAGAAATAGAATTAAAGACTTTCATTCAAAAATTGTGTTATCTCAGGATTCCTGGTTGGTTCAGTCAGTAAGCGACTGCCTTTGGCTCAGGTCATGATCCCAAGGCCCTGGGATCAAGCCCCATGTCAGGCTCTCTGCTCTGCAGGTATTCTGTTTCTCCCTCTCCTTCTTGCCCCTCTGGCCACTTCTGCTTTCTCTCTCTCTGTCTCAAATAAATAAGTATAAAAATCTTCAAAACAATGTAGAATCTCAAAGTAGCCCCTCAAGTCACCAGCTGGATAAGAAAATAAAATCTATACCCAGACCCATCTAAATGCACTTGCAGACTATCAAATAAAAATCTTTAAACTTAACCAAAAAGAGAGAGATTCATTATCCAAGAGAGCAAAATAATTAGATAACATATTTTTCATCAGTGGATGTCAGCTAAGGACATCCTTTTTAGAGAAGCAGTTATTTTACCTTCAAATTGTATTTTCCATTGCCTCTGGCATTCACTATTGGTAGCTTTTAAGAATTTCCCAGTCTAAGAAATTTATTTATCCAATCAGTGACTCAGATTACTCATTTACAAAATGAAAGTAAAAAACAATAACACTTACTTTATAAAATAAAATCCAGATACTTTCAAACATACATAGATAAAGAGCTTATGTTTGGTAGGCCTTTGTTAAAAGAAATACTAAAACAGGTGATTTAACAAGAAAGAAATTGAAACCAGAAGGAAAGAATGCAGGGAATTAAAACTATTTTTGTTTGTTGGTAAATATGCAAGTATTGGCTATATAATATGTTAATAATGAAATGTGAGGCAATGTTAAAACATGTTGGAATTAAAATACCAGATAAGAATAATATGGGATAATTCAGAGTAAATAGTTTTGAGATCCTTGTATTTTATAGAAATTATATCAAAGTGGGAAGGGGTAAGGATTCAGTTAAATATACAAGGTAAAATTTAAGATAAGCCATTATTTTAAAAGTTAAATGAAATTGATAGCCTATAAGCCAGTAGACAACAGGAAAAGAGAGAAATTCTGTCAATCAAAAAGAAAACAAAAAAAAGGAGTAAACTAAGGGGGAAAAAAAAGAGGGGAAGAGGGGGCGCCTGGGTGGCTCAGTTGGTTAAGCGACTGCCTTCAGCTCAGGTCATGATCCCAGGGTCCTGGGATCGAGTCCCGCATCGGGCTCCCTGCTCTGCGGGGAGCCTGCTTCTCCCTTTCCCACTCCCCCTGCTTGTGTTTCTTCTCTCGCTGTGTCTCTCTCTGTCAAATAAATAAATAAAATCTTTAAAAAAAAAAAAAAAGAGGGGAAGAAGTGTTAAAGAATTATACAATTCAATAAATTATATTGAAAATATCCAAATATAAAAAAAGTGTGGTACATATATCAATGTACGATTACTCAGCCATCAGAAAGAATGAATACCACAATTTGCGTCAACATGGATGAAACTGGAGGGGATTATGCTAAGTGAAATAAGTCAAGCAGAGAAAGACAATTATCATATGGTTTCACACATATGTGGAACATAAGGAATAGTGTGGAGGACCACAGGGGAAGGGAGGAAAAACTGAATGGGAAGAAATCAGAGAGGAAGACAAACCATGAGAGACTCTGGACTCCAGGAAGTAAACAGAGGGTTACAGAAGGGAGGAGGGTGGGGGATGGGGTAAACCGGTGATGGGTATTAAGGAGGGCACGTGCTATGATGAGCACTGGGTGTTATACGCAACTAATGAATCATTGAACATTACATCAAAAACTAAAGATGTACTATATGCTGGTTAACTGAACAAAATTTTAAAAATTAAAAAAAAAAAAAAAACCTTCCAGATGGATTGGAAGTGGAATGTGAGAAAAAGAAAAAAAAAAAGAAAAAGAAAAAAGAAAATATCCAAATAAAGAAATATCCAAATAAATATCCAAAAAGGCAATAATTACAGACTATGAATTAATTACATCTACTCTAAAAATAGAATATCAAATTTGATTACAAATAAAATCCAGTTATATGCTGCTAATGAGTGAGTTTACATGACCCAGTTTGCTTAGAAAAGACTAATAAACCACAAAAACATGTGAAAGACTAATCCAGAAATGGGACACACACACGTATACACACACACACACATTCTTATGTGTGTTTGTATGGATTAAGTTTCTTTATCCTTTAAAAGGAGAAGGTTCAGGGGTACCTGGGTGGCTCAGTCGTTAAGCATGTGCCTTCGGCTCAGGTCATGATCCCAGGGTCCTGGGATTGAGCTCCGCATCAGGCTCCCTGCTAGCCGGGAAGCCTGCTTCTCCCTCTCCCACTCCCCCTGCTTGTGTTCCTGCTCTCTCTGTCTCTCTCTGTGTCAAATAAATAAAATCTTTAAAAAAATAAAATAAAATAAAAGGAGAAGATTCAATAAATTGTGGTATATTAATAGGATGGAATAATACACAGAAAACTGAGTAAATGGTTTAGATCTGTAAATATCATGAGTAGATCTTCATAACATAATGAAAAGAACAAATTGCACAATGTTATCTATGACATGGTATTAAGTAAATATAAAAAACATAAAACCATTGTTTATCAATCCATATATATGCAATAAAAATATAACCGCATATATTGACTACACACCTAATTCATAATACTTTCCCTGGAGAAAGAAGGAGAGAGAGAGAAGAAAAGAGATTTCAGAGTAGGAAAAAGAGAGCTTCCACTTATCTGTAGTGTTCTGTTTCTTTTGTTTTAAAAAATCTGGGACAAATAGGACAATCCTCTTTTTTTGTTGTTGTTTTCTTTTACATTATGGGTGGTAGCTCAGTTTGTAAGGTATTAAGTTTCCTGTCTAGAATTCAAATACTTCTTCATCAGCTCTTCTGGTAAGGAAATATTATCAGAAATCTGGGAACCAGATATATTCTGAGATAATATGTTGATATTGGGTATCTCCAATATTCCCTAAACTAACTTTGCAGGTTCTCATCAATCTCCTACAACAGTGGTTCTCATTTCTATTAGACCCAACATTTCACCATCTTTTAAAAAAATAATTGAGTAATAAGCTATCCTAAAATAAAATTGGTAAAAAACATAGCCAGTTTTTTTTAAATCAATGTAAAGCCCAAACTATAAACTGAAGAATAAATAAAAATAATTTAAAATAAAACAATATGTATTTAAATATGTAAATGCTCAGGCACTATTATATGTGAAGAGGTAAGGAAGTATTCAGTTAAGTAAACCAATTAAGCTATAAAATAGATAGACATATATGCACACCAATATAACTATAGATGTTATATAATACCATCTAATAACATACCTAGTGTGATTTTTTTAAAATGATTAACATATCTTGGTAAAGGCCTGAACAAGGTATTAGACAATCTTCTCTCAATGTATACAGCATTGACATTCTTTGGAAATTGGGTGTATACCATAAACTTTGAGTTCTGAACTTCCAGCAACTCTCAAATGTTAATATGCAATAGAAGTCTTGATAACACACAGATTTCTTTTTCCCACCCCTGAAAGTTTTATCAGTAGTCTAGAGTGGGGCCCAAAAATATGCATTTAAAACAAGTTATCAGATGATACTGGTGCTGTTGGTCTGGAGGCCAAATTTCAAGAACCATGATTTAGAAAATTTTAAATGTGCTTTTTCACATACATGGATGCCTTATAGGACATTTGAAAGACATGTGTAGCCATTTTCTGTTTGGCATAACCACGCCATTACTGCAGGAGGTCTAGCATCCCTGGCACCCATTCACTAAATGCCAGGGTAGTTAGCTTTCTCACATGAGAGCTCAGGGTTCCAAGCACAAGTGTTTAAAGAGAGAGCACATGGAAGCTATCGTTCTCTTTTTGAGACTCAGTAATTCCACATCAGTGCCCTAATCAGTATATTTCAAACCTATCTCAAACCAATGTAGCCTCTCTGTGATTCTGATTTAGGGAATTGAGACACAGGGCAATAACCTAAAGTATGAATATTCTGTGTCCTTTTGTGGCAAAGCTTCTTTTTTTTTTTTTTTTTTTACATCTAGAAGAATTCAGCTGAATCACACTTGTGGTCCACAAAAACAAACATAGGAAAAAACAATTGGTGATTTTAAAACAGATGTGTAGAGAACTGTCTGTCTGTTCTTTGAACAAAGAAAAACCTTTGGTTTTCTGCTGTATACCTTTAATCATGTTCTAAGCAATCCCAAGTATGAGTTTGTCACTCATGAACACAAAACTATGATGGCAGATCTTAGATTTTGGGGGGTCTTGTGAACTAACCAATAGATTAATAACTGCTTGAAAAATGGAATGTTAAAACATCTCTACTTTTTTTGGTAAAACAGCAGATTAATTTTTAAGCCAAACCCAAATGAGGCATTTTCCAGAATGTCACAAACTGTAATTATAATTTTATAATGGAATTTTATCTGTGCCAATTGGAGCTTGGAAGGAAATGGTGTAGAGTTACTTGTCTCTTTGTGCAGATCATGTTACAATGCTTCTCAAAGACTAATCCAATATTCAGTATGTGTTGTACAGTAACATCTATAGTGAGAAAGGGGGAAGAAAAGCTGAGCTGGTCAAATGTAATGTCCTCTTTCATGAGGTCAGCCAATAGGAATTATAACAGTTAATATACTAGACAGTGGGAATGCAGTAAAGGGTTTTTTCTCTTCTTTCCCAGGAGAAAAAATAAATATAAAGGCAGTCGTTTTGAAATCTAGAAATGTCACAGCTGGAAACCCAAAATAAACCATCCTTAGTCCTCAGATTCTGTCAGTTGATCCATGATCTCCTTGAGACTACAGCTAAAGTAGGACATTAACTTCACAGGGGGTGGCATTCTGATTTGCACCAGGGAATCCCAATTAGAGGTAACTTGCTGTTTGGATTAAGATTATTGTACACCTTTAAAGTTTAGTATCACTCCGAACTATTTAATATAAATGATTCCTATCCATATACATCCTCTTTCAACAACCTGAGTTTTATCATCTTCTTTATCTTATCAAATAAATCTTTGTGAAGTATAACCTGGGTGCTTTCCTGAATTATAGATTTCACTCCTTTACACACCCAGCATGTATGTGTCAGTTCACTTTTTTTCCCCTACTTAAGAAGGTTCCACTCCAACTCTCATCCTCTTGCCTGATGAAGTGGGAATGAGATGTATGTAGGCTTCTTCAAAATCATTGCACAATCAACCAACTTGATTGATTACTCTTCTTCACAAGCTGTGTCAACTGCCTTTGTTGCCTTATTCCTGTTTGGAAGCAAAAGGACAACAAAGAAAACGAGGGACCAAAAGATGCATATGTCCAGGCTTTCATATTACTACCAGCCTCATAATAACTGATTATGCATTTTATTCATACAAATGTTGGCCATATATTGTGTCCAGTGATCTTCTACTCTACTGTAATTATCTTGCTAATTAGAATAAATTCTGACCCTTGTTGAGGCCTTCTTGGCTAGGTTCTTCTTCCAACTGCCATGCTGTGTGATGAAGCCCAGGGGCCATTCTCCCTCCCCCATTCAGACAAAAATCTTTGAAGCTCTCTCTCCATTTCCTTTAGCAGCAGTTTCCCACACTGGCCCGCTGAAGTCACATCTTGGCTCCATACTAACAGTTTTCAATTCTTCAGATTCTTTTGTCTTTTTTTTTTTTTTCCTCATATCCTCAGACTTCCACTTTAAAAGTGACCTTTGCTCTCAGGATCTTTCCATATACTTCCTTCCTGTTAGTTTTCTCTTCCCTGTGCTGAATCTCACTTTATCCTCTCACCATGCTTTCAAATACATAAAATGGACACTAAAACTCTCTTTATTCCAGCTTTTTACTTCAGCTTTTACTTTTAAGATTAAGGCTATAAACCCAATGAATATTTCATGTAGAGCACTTCTCATCCTTTATTTGCTGAGGTAGATGTAATAACCAGCAAAAAAGCTGTAATAAAATAAACTCAATAAAGATAACTAGACAGAACATATTAAGAGATCCAAATTTATGACTGCTTGGTGAGTCAGAATGTTCTAGAAGATTTGCAAGTTCCCTTTTTATCTCACTTTCCTTAATCTCTTTTCTCAGTGCTGGTTAGTATCAGTCTTTGCAACTAACCTATGCTGGCTTCCTTTTATAAAATAAATGAGCATTTCTTTTTTTTTTTTAGGCATTTTATTTTTATTTATTTTTTTTAATGTTTTATTTATTTATTCATGAAAGTCAGAGAGAGAGAGAGAGGCAGAGGCAGAGGGAGAAGCAGGCTCCCTGTCTAGCAGGGAGCCCGATGTGGGACTCGATCCCAGGACCCTGGGATCATGACCTGAGCTGAAGGCAGACGCTTAACCATCTGAGCCACCCAGGCGCCCAAATGAGCATTTCTTATTCTCTATTCTAAAGACTTTCCTTTCACTTTTATTGATTGTAGAATAGACTGAAAGTGGTGATTCACTGTGTCTCTTTTAGAGGTTTCTAAATATCACAACCTTGGCCCCATTTTATGCACCAGATCTGCTTCTTTTCATTTCTTATTTTGCCTACCATTCTAGCCTAAGAATAGCTGGAAAATCCCTATAACACATGGCCTCCTTTCAATGCATAGACCAGAGTTCTGTTTGGCAAGTTTGACTTAATCCTGTTGCCTTCTTCTTTTCATCAACCCAACTATTCACTAAGGAGATGCCAAATGTGGATTTGTGAGGTGTCATGGGTGACAGATAGCAATGAGCTCGTATTCACTCTTTTGAAAAAAGCCACATCAGCCTACCTAATGCTATCTGGCTCATCCGTCTTCTCATTTCTAATTTAACCATCTTTTTCTATTTTCTCAATGTTTTAATGTAGTTTCCAACCTTTCTCTGTTTGTATCTGTGCCTCTTATCTATTGATGTTTCTGCTAAATTAGCTTTTCATCATAGGCTGTGAGTTAGCATCTTGTAGATGATTATTTTTAAGGAATTTTTCCATGCTATGACTTAAAAATTCAAAATCTTCTGAATTTCACTCCATGCTTTTTGTTCTTTTTCTCTTTCATTGGAGGACTGAAACATGTACATCTTTATCTAGCTATCTGCCTATCTCCCTATAATACACAGACACAAATATATATGAGGGGGCAGGGACTGAGGGAACCTAAAAGCAGACTATCTTCAAGATAATGCCTGTTGTCATTGGTAGCTGTGAGCCTTTCCAATAGGTAGTAGTTCTGTCAATGTTCTTTAAACTCTTAAATGTATTTCTTCACTAGTAGGCGATTTTAATTACTTAGAAAAGTCTGGATAATATTGGTAAAGTAAATTTCTAAGATCCAGAGATTAGGGGTGCCTAGGTAGCTCAGTCATTAAGCATCTGCCTTCAGCTCAGGTCATGATCCCAGGGTCCTGGGATCGAGCCCCACATCGGGCTCTCTGTGCTCAGCGGGAAGCCTGCTTCTACCTTTCCCATTCCCCCTGCTTATGTTCCCTCTCTTGCTGTGTTTCTCTCTGTCAAATAAATAAATAAAATCTTTAAAAAAAAAAAAGATCCAGAGATTAATTTCCCAAGTTTACCAGCCTTCGTCAGAGGTTTTATAAAAGGCACTACTCCTAAGACACAGCTATCGTTAAATATATTCCTTCTATCTATGTGGCACCGAAATTGTGGGCAATAGAGAAGAGCAATAAAACAGGGTATCCCAAGGTGTTCCAGGAAAAAAATCCAGGTAGGAAATCATAGCATTTACATAGCTGAATGTAGGAAAAATGCCATTTTTTTATTTCCCAAATACTATGTTATCTAGCACAGAGCTGGATACACAAGAGAATATGCAAAAATAAGCAATAACTTGTTAAATGTCAACAATGATATTTCAAGGAAAATGGGTATTTATGACAAGGTCAGTGTCTAATCAGTTAAGTTGTGATCTTAATATAGAATCATAGAATTACTTACAAGTTAAAAAGAAGTACATTTGAGGTCATTACTCAGTCACTGAAAACTTTAATCAACAAAACAGGAGACCCCTTGCTTTTAAAGAAATCTTAGAAGATAAAAACAAAGTTTCCAGGCTGAAGAATGGGTGAGAGGGTGAGAGACTCACTCTCTAAGTCACCCCATCCTACCCATCCCTGTGGAGACTTGTTTGAAAATTTCTGATCTAGTTCAATATGTTTATTTTTAAGCGAGGACACTAAGCCTAAACAGGACACTAAGCCTAAACGGGCTAAATATCTTACCCAAGGATGCAGAACTCACTAGTATAATACAGCATATATAAGAACTATAGTCTCCCAACTTCTGACCTAAAGGGCTCTACAGCATGTCATGATGTCTCCTCCTTAAAAGAGGTCCATTTTAAAAGTCATACTTTGACTACAAAAGTGGTAGTAGTGGAATATCTTGAGATGATGCTCAAAATTGTGAAGTGTACATTCCAAGAAAAGTAGACAGGGCTCATCATTGTATCTGCATGTGTCCTGTGAGTTCTGTACTCTTGCACTTACATCTTTGTATCATTAACAAATAGGCTGTACAGCAGCTTTTAGCTGAGAACTTTGTGGTTTCATATATATGGAAACCTACGACTATAGGTATGATGGCAAGGATAGGATTATATAAACACTTGTTATGGAACCATTCAGCTGTATTAAAATTTAGGCAAGCTTCAATAAGTTTGAGTGATATTTTCAGATATATTCTATAATGACTGCTACCATATAGCTATAAGTCAGACAGTGATGGGAATCAGCAACAAATAAACAAATTTCTATGAACTGGATCTTTCTTGGGAGTGAAATATCACAAAGCTTCAGGAATACATCAGTGAGACAAAATACATTTTAAAAGGCTATGAAAACTCGTGTATCATTCATAATGATTAAAAGAGTAATCTAATTAATCTGAACCCCATTGAATTCGGAACTCATGATACTTCTAATCAATATACATTTTCTTAGCTCAGGCTGCTAAGAAATCAATACCATTGACTGGGTGGTTTAAACAACAAAAATGTATTTTCTCACAGTTCTGGAGGCTGGAAGTCAAAGATCAGTATGCCAGCATGATAAGGCTTATTTAGGTGAAATCTCTCTTCTTGGCTTTGCAGACACTGCCTCTTGTTGTATCCTCACATGGCAGAGAGAAAGAGAGAGAGAGCAAGAGGGAGCACTCTTAGAAACAACTAAGTGTTTCTTCTTATAGGGATAGTAATCCTATTGGATAAGGGCCCCATCTTTATAAAAGCCCTATAACAAAATATGGTCACATTGGACATTAGGACTTCAACATAACAACTTGGGAGAAACACAATTCAGACCATAGTATGCATGATTCTCATTTAATATAAAACTTAGAATGAATGCCATAACATGGGCCTTTGATATTTATAGCATATATTATAAAATATTTTATTTATAACATAATTATACTGACATCCATATTACATCTATATTTAAAATTGTGCAATACAGGAGGAAAGTCATTTTTCAAACATCATGTGGGAATAAATTTTTAATACATATGAATTTTCCAGATCTTCCAGAGTATGTTCACAAATCTCCCTCTTATAAACAGCATATTTTTAAAATAATTCAAAAATATTTTCTTTCCAATGCAAGGACATCATTTGGAAGATCAAGTTTTATACTCTATTAGTGAAGAATATAAAGTGTGCAAAACTGTTTGCTGTGCTATTAAGGGACCCCAGATTTAACAGCTTCATACTAAAAGGAAAACAAACCCAGAAAAACACAATTCCAGATATTCCAGATAACAGATCTTCTATTGTACTGCTCTACTCTGTTCTTTATTGGATAATCTAGTATATCAGATTGCAAAGTTTCTTCTTAACATTCAATTCTGAACCAGTCGAATGTGGCCTAAGCACTTGAAGTTTCATCCCTGGGAAGAGTGTGAACTTTGTAACTTTTAAGTTTGTCCCTACATGTCCCTTAATAATTTATGTGTGTTTGTGTGGGCGTGTGCATGTGTGTTTATCTCAAGGATCAAAGTTACTAAAAGTCCAGTGATGTGTAGATTCACTATTTTAAAGTAATAAAGCTGCATTTAGTTTAAATATTCTACAATTCAGGCTTTTCACCAAATGTACTGTATTTATAAGTATACATTTGGATTAACTTAACATTAAAGAAGTGAATAGGAAACATTATATGACTGTGATGATTACTACTGGAATATAATCACATAAATATTCCTCCATTCCATTGGGATTAGCCTAAGTACTATTTTTAATGTATGTACTTCCTTTTCTCATAGACTCTACATATTTAAATAATTTAAACTAAATAAAAACAAATGTTTTTTGTACAGTCACAAAAATTTGACTAAGCTTTCTCATTACAACAATGCCATTTTATACATTTTCAATCTTTATTCCATTTCTACTAAGCTGACTCATGATTTTACTAACAATTTTTAAAGTTATTTTGATAGATTTTTATTACTATTGGTGAAACTAAGCCCTAAATTGTATTTTGCATATACAATATTTATTTCTTAAGTAACATTCAAGTATATATTAAAATATATTATGCCTATGCACCTTGGGAGTTGGAGACCATTTGTTCTTTTTCAAAATTCAATATGTACAATTTCAAGAGGACGCAAATTAAAATAAAAACTATTGGTCATTAATATTAATGAAAAGATAAGTTCTAGATAAGTAAGGATTTTTTTTTAAAGAGATTTGGCTAATAGTCTATATTGAGATTTGACTACAACTTCAGATTTCTATTAAGAATTATACTAGTGCTTCACTAAAATGTTACTCTTCTTGAACAGACTTTAGCCTTATTTTTCACTCTGCAAACCCAAACCTGGTAGGTAAGGTACCTACATTCCAGGAAGATGACAAAGTACACTGTAACATAATTTTCATGGACCGTGATTTAATAATAAAATAGTTCTTTTAGATTCTTTCATCATCACAATCATTGGCAGAAGCAATGTGGTATAGGAATTTCTAAACTTAGAGTCAGATGTTTTATTTCAAAGAAACTTGGGAGTAAATAGTCACAATCATTGGCAGAAGCAATGTGGAATAGAAAGTTTTAAACTTAGAGTCAGATGTTTTATTTCAAAGAAATTTGGGAGTATCAAGTAACTAAACTATTCATATCCTTTGACTTTGTATTTTTCTCTTAGGACCCTATTTTTAAATATTAAAATACTAAGTAATATTAAAACTAAACTCTTTGCACAAAGATAGCCATTGGCATATTATTTACATTATAAGCATCTGCAAAAATTGAAGTGATATGGCAAAATATTATGTTGTCCTAAAATGTGATGTAAGGCCTAAAATTAAGGTCCAGTATTATGTACTCTCTTGACATTTGGTGAAACCAGGAGGATCTCAGATGGCCTAACAACAAGTTCCCCTTCCCACTCTGCTCCCACCGATAAGGTGTCAGAGCCAAACAACCCTCTTCATCAAGGGAATAAGGCCAGTGCCTGCTTAGCCCCAAGTAGTGGGTTTCAGTTCCCTGCCCTCCCAAAGAATTATTCAAACAAGCCAGCCACATCCTTCCTTCTGCAAAAATAAGAAGGCACCTGCCCTCTATTTAATACTACAAAGCCTGGGGCGCCTGGGTGGCTCGGTTGTTAAGCATCTGCCTTCGGCTCAGGTCATGATCCCAGGGTCCTGGGATTGAGCCCCGTGCTGGGCTCCCTGCTCCGCGGGAAGCCTGCTTCTCCCTCTCCCACTCCCCCTGCTTGGGTTCCCTCTCTCACTGTGTCTCTCTCTGTCAAATAAATAAATAAAATCTTAAAAAAAAAAATACTACAAAGCCTGTCTCTCATAGCTCCTGGTTGTTCATTCCTGTTCTTGATTGAAACCCTCAGATGGCCTTGTGTGATGCAGTATCCCCTTCCATCAGGCTGTGAGTCTAAGTGACTAAGAAACCTCATCAATCTCATCTCTCCAGTGTTGAGGACCATGTGTTCAACCATCCCTATAACCCTAGGGTGGGACTCTCTCCTTTACCAGGGATGAATAAGAAGGGATCAAAACAAAAAAATTACATACACAAAGAATTTGTAGTTACCTGGGGAAAAGAACATGTAATAATAATACATGGGAATGCAACACCAAAAATGTATACAAAATATAAACCTAACTTCATTATAAAAAAAAATTTTTAAAGGACCAGAAGGAAACAACTAACATATTAATAGTAGTTTCCTTTCCATAGTGAAATTCTGTATTTTTTTCTTCTTTTCTACTAGTTTTATTTATCATTATCTAGCATTTAATATATAAAACATTTTAAATTAAGAAGTCCTATTTTTCCTTAGCTATAAAAACTTGAACAAATGGTTAAACTTTCTTTATTCCCCATTTTGTTCCACAATGAGGAGTATAATAGCACCTTCTAGAGTCATTGCTAGACTCAACTCAGAATATTTTGAGACTACCTTATAAATTCTAATTTATAATAAATATAGGGGCTCAGTCGGTTGAGTGACTGCCTGCAGCTCGGGTCGTGATCCCCGAGTCCTGGGATTAAGTCCCAAGTCGGGCTCCCTGCCAAGCAGGGAGCCTGCTTCTCCCTCTCCTTCTGCCTCTGCCACTCTGCCTGCTTGTGCTCTCTGGCGCTCTCTCTCTGTCAAATTAATTAATTAATTAATTAATTAATTAATTAAATATCTTTAAAAATACGATCTCACTGATATGAGGAATTCTTAATCTTAGGAAACAAACTGAGGGTTGCTGGATTGGTGGGGGGTGAGAGGGATGGGGTGACTGGGTGATAGATATTGGGGAGGGTATGTGCTATGGTGAGCACTGTGAATTGTGTAAGACTGATGAATCACAGACCTGTACCTCTGAAACAAATAATACTTTATATGTTAAAAAAAAAAAAAAAAAGATCGTAGGAAGGGAAAAAATAAAGGGAGGGAAATTGGAGGGGGAGACGAACCATGAGAGACTATGGACTCTGAGAAACAAACTGAGGGTTCTAGAGGGGAGGGGGGTGGGGGAATGGGTTAGCCTGGTGATGGGTATTAAAGAGGGCACGTATTGAATGGAGCACTGGGTGTTATACGCAAACAATGAATCATGGAACATTACATCAAAAACTAATGATGTGATGTATGGTGATTAACGTAACATAATAAAATTTTTTTAAAAAGTATGATCCAAAAATAAATAAATAAATAAATAAAATTCAATGGTCATATTATTAAGTACAAAAAATAGTAGATATAGATTTCTATCTAGATTATGTTAGATAACAGAAGGCATTTTTGTTGATAATTATCATAGTAATAAACTAAGTTCTTTCCTTTAACACAGCTAGAGTTGCTAACTACACAGAGACAATTTCCTGTCTTTAGGCTCTGATAGCTCTACAAAAAATCCCATAGTTAGGTAAGCTGAATTCAGCATTCCTCTCTCTCCCAACTCTTCAGTTTTATGAGGTCCTCCAGATCTCTCTCAGACAAACCACAAAGAGCCTCTCTCAATGATGTGGTTATTTTTTTCTCCCTTCCTTTTCCTATCCCTTGACAAAATGTGAATTTTTTTCAAGTCTCAGTACATACTCCTTTCTGTTTTTCAGGATAACAATTGGAAAACTGTCTAAACCATCTTCATAGTGGGTTAAAATCTGTCAGTGGTTTGTCTATCTCTAGCAAGATATGTGTATTTCAACAACACCTTTTTATAACTTTAACCCAAAGAAGAGGGTCAAATGGGAGTAATTTATTTTACTCATTTATTTGTCATTCTATATGTTCCTGATTACCTAATGTGAGGGATATATGGCGCCAAAGTGATCAATACGGCAAATAATTAAAGGTAGCAGGAAACTCCTATCTTGTTCCTGGCCAATGTATTAACAAAGCTTCTCCAGGAGAAAATCCGGATGAAAGTCTGAAAGAGTGTGTCCAGGGCTGGCCCACAACAGGCCTGGCTGTGAAGTAAGGAGCTAAAGTGGTCAGACTTTTGCGCAAACAATGAATCATGGAACACAACATCAAAAACTAATGATGTAATGTATGGTGATTAACATAACATAATAAAATAAAATTTTAAAAAATAAAAATTTAAAAATAAATAAATAAAGTGGTCAGACTTTTAAAGTTAATAGGTTATGTTTGCCAAGTAAATTTAGGAAAACATACTAGGGACGAGAGTTAAAAACAAAAACAAAAACATTCTATGTGAATTTAGTCATATACAAAAATGTACCCTTATAAATAAATGTAATTTATATTCTCATTTTCATTCTTGTTATGCCTTCATCTTGATGGCTGTTTGAAAGCCACATTTTTCAGGGAAGTTGCAATTGCTTCAGAACCCAAGCATACGCTGTGATTACACACTACAAGGTCGACAGCTGAAGCACTGAAAGCCCTTTCGAATGTTATCAGCAATACTATTTCTCCCTTTTGTGACCAGAATTCTGGTGCTTGTATTCTGCCATAATTATTACTTGACATTTGGAACGGGCTGGGGTTTATTTTTTTTAACTACTGATCATCAAAAGACTGCATCAATGATAATTTTGAACATCTTAGGAGGCCTGTTTCCATCTAAACTGTTTGATCTTATGTAATTATAGGTTAATACTCTATTTCGAAAGGCCTTGGCAACTATCATTCAAGGCATTCACAGATGTACGTGATGCATCATACAGGATAGCTTAGTTCTGGAAAAGCAAGGTTAATGATAAATAGTAGACCAGAATATAATTTGAGCAATAAGGTACAGAGTGAAATTAAGTGAGTCAGGTGAAACAAACAAACAAACAAACAACTTCTGGAAACTATTCTGAAGTAAGCTACCACTAAACTGTTTTCTTCACTTAAAAAAAACTTAAAAAATAAAAAGACATCTCAGAACTGAGGGCCATACTTGCTATCCGATATAAATTCTTTTCTGATTTTCTCTCTTGAGTGGGTGTTTGCTTTCATCCAGAGCTTAGAAATTAGCTCCTTTCTGTCATTATAGCTGTGGGCTGGGAACAGAGTCTCTCTTTGCCACATGAACACCACCTACTATCCCATACATAGGCAAAGAATCCAGTGATATTTTTAAGAATATCTTGGCTGATTTTCTTTTGTAAAATATTAGGGGGAAATATCAAAATCCACAGAAGCAATTTTGGAAGGCATGCAAATATTTAACTCTGACGTAAAAACAGCTCCCAGGAATAAGGCCTATCTCAAGAGGACCTATGTAATCTGATTAATAGGGTACCAGGCAGTTCTCCTGCCTCTTCATTTTCTGGTTCAAAACACCAAACTCACCACTTTGCTCTCCACGAAAAGGCTTTCTACAGTTGTGTCCCAAATATTAGTGACATAAAGTTTTATCAACAGATGCTTTGGGCAGAATTATAAGAGGTAATGAGTTGAGTGGGACTTTCAACTTAAAATAGAAGTTTAGGAGGAAGGAGAGAGGCCGGATAAGGAAAAGGATTGGGGTCCTATGGGTAAAAGAAATTTACTTTATCATTTACTTTGCAAAAATATCGATGTCTTTTGTACAAGTTCAGAAATACACATTAAACCACACACACACAAACACACACAAACACAGGCAAACATTTTTGACATTAATTAAAGAGATACTTCTCCACTAAGATCATCTCTATTGAATCACATCAGCCTCTAATTATGGACTCATATTAGAATCCAGCTCTAGGCACAACACTTACTAAGGCACAAACACCTGTTACTCTTTCTGAGTCTCAGAAACTGGGACTATTGTTAAAATTTTATCAGAGCCAGAAATCAGTCAACTTAGATTCATGCATTAAACAAACCAACCAATAAAATTGAACATTTTTTCCTTTTTTTCCCCTTCATTTTCTTAGACCTGCAATAGCATTGGGATTTGTTTTTGCTTCATTAGGTGTATAAGGTGCATCTAGCTGAGTATTTCTTGAGGAAACTATGATAACATCCTTTTGCTACAACATCACTTCTTAACTATTCTTATAAAAATTATCAGTAGTGCCATATATTTTTGAGGTGGACAAACCCTAGAGAAACCTTAAATCTCTGCACACATGAACTTATTAGTTTCTATTAAATTATTTAAATTCCCATTTATTCAGATGACAGGGCAACTAACTAAATCTAGAGGAGAAGCCGTCAATGGAACCACATGTAAAATTTGAGTATTAATGGCAAAGTCCAAACTTTACACAAATCTCAAATAATAACTCTAGCTCATGCTCATTATGGAAATTCTACATTTTTCTCACACCTCTGCACTTTGAGTTATCTTTAAGACTGAACATAGAAGTACTCAAATACCAAAGGCATGACGCTTTCATGTTATTTATGACCTGACCAGGGCAGGAAGTATCAGAAACCTCATGAGGATTCCCTCTCTGGTGTTATTTTCAGCATCATGTTTCATGTTTTTAGAGGTCAACATAGTTTGGAGGTCTTTCTCAAAAGCAAATGAACCTGAATCTTTTTCAAAAGCAAGTCCTAACGGTCTCCATAGTTGTATTCTCTAAATTTTGTAGGAGCTAGAAGGAATGTATCCCAGAAAGCTATTCCCTGACCTGTAAACTAAAGTCAATAAAAAGCAAGAGGTTCCCATATATTTGAAAGGTTTAATCTAAATCTTACTCAAAATAATCACACAATTATCTTATCTGTGAATAAGCCCAAGGATCCAAGTCGGATACAGAGCATACAATTCAGTATCCTAATCCCTATTTCTATCCGGCTAATTGCAGGTTTCTTTGATTTCATTAAAAATAGCAAATCATAAACTTTCTAGTAAACGGAGTCTATGGAAGAGTAGTACCAAGTTTTACCATCCAAAATCATAAAGGAACAACAGTAACTTAGCAAAAGGATAATAAAATACAGTAATTCTAACCAAGACCACCTCTAGCATATGTCTCCCCCTCTGGAGGGATGTAATGGAAAAGGCATCTCTACCAGGAAAGACACATTGGGGAAAGGATGCCCTGCCTATAGGAAAAGGTATTTACATCTAGGGCACATGATATGGTGGATGTAATACAGGCTGCAGAATTCCACCCCCACCTCCCTCTCTGACACTGCCTTCATACCCAACTGTATAACCATAAAGCATAAACCAAAAGTCCCTGTGACTTTTATTGTTACAAGGCATCCTGAACAACAGAGTACCAAGAGAGTTCCCCAAACCACCCATTTAAGAGTGTTTGTGAAGCTTTACTGGTACAGATCATGTGTTCATTACTGATGCCACTATTAAGTAGGAGACAGTGGACAAATACTAGAAAGACACAGTTGTTTTATGATGGAAAGGATATATATAGATTTTTTTTTTATCTTAAAAAAAAACCTACCACCCTAAACCAAAAACCACCTTTTGATACAGATAGGAATTGCTCAACAAACCCTCCTACACAAACAAATATCTCTCTGTGGTTCTCAGATAGATTTTTCCCCACCCCTACCCCAGCCACCAGGGGACATTTGGCAAAGTCTGGAGAAAATTTTGGTTGTCACAACTGGGTGGGTGGGAGATGTTCCTGGTGTCTAGTTGGTAGAAGCTAGGGATGCTGCTAAACATCCTACAATACCCCCCACCCCTCCCCATACACACACACACATACACAACAAAGAATTATCCAGTCACAAATGTCATTAGTGCCAAGGTTGAGAAAAACTACTCTAACTAAAGTCGTATAAAAAATCAGAAACAGAAGCAGAAAGCTCATAGCAAAATAACCAGTCTGTAACACCTGGGCAATCCTCTTAGAACGGACTCAAGGTGGCTTGATTAAATTTAAAATAACTATTTTTACTCCTGATCTTAAAGCACTGATATAAGTATGGTCAATTCACTCATTAAATCTCTCTTTAATGACTGGTTTCTATGTATTAGGCAATGTGATAAATACCAAGGATAAAATAGACATGGTTCCTGCACTCATAGAGCCTATACTATATAGCAGGGGACATTATTTATAAACTCAGTGACTAGAGTTATAGTTACACTTTAGTTTTCATTCTTTACTGTGTGTCTTTGTTTCGGACTCACCATATCCTAGATAGTGGACTGAATGCTGCTAAGGAAAATGTAGAAGGTACATTCTCTATGGAGCTTATTAATAACTTATATGACATGATAAGTGTTACAACATGCTTTAGTGACACAAGAAATTAATCTTAGTCTCGGAGAATTGAGGGAGGTTTCCCAGAAGATGTGATATCTAACTAAGAACTGAAGAATGCATACAAATTGGACAGGCAAGAAAAGTGGAGAATCAGGCAAGGTGGGAGTGTCTTGGGTAACACAGTGTGCTTGAAGCACTAAGAGGTGAGCCTGGCAGGTAAGGAGGGTCATGTCATAACAAAATTTATATCACATGTTTATATTTGAACTTTATTCCAAGGACATTTAGAGCTATTGACAGGTGTTGAAGAAAGAGAGATGATTTGGTGTGCACTCTGGCAAAGTCACTCTGAAAAAGAATAAAAGGGAAAAAAAAAAGAAACAATGGACACTGTAGATAAAGATAAAGTGTGTAATCCTAAATACAAGCAGTTGCATTAAATCAGTTGAACAAAGATTGTGACCTAGAGTAAGGTGATGAGAGAGGAGGGTGGAGATCACTAGATTTGGGGGGTGTTTATGTAGTAAAATGGATAAGAATTGATGATTGCCTTAGATATAGTGAGTGAGGGCAGAATTCAAGGATAATGTCTTTTGTGTGTGTGTGTGTGTGTGTGTAAGGAAGCGAGTAAATGGTTGCACAAGATCATGAGTATAATGGTGGGCATATTTTGAAGTCACTGTAAGACAGCTGTTTGACAGGAGGTTGATTGAATATATGTGTCCTGTCCCCGTGCTCTTCTCTCCCATCAGTTCAAGTCCAAATCTATCCCTCTCCATTAGTATTTAACTATTTGGCATAGATGAGAAGTGGAAAAAGAGAGCGAGCTAATTTACACAACTACAAATGCATTCTATTCAATCTTTGCCTCATGCCTAGCCCAGAAGTAGGATCAAGCTACATAGAACCAGGAGAAATGAGAAGGAGCTATGAAACTGGCTCAAGAAAAACATCTGTTGTAACAGGAGCTCTTTTATTATTCAGGGAGAAAAAATTATGCAAATAGGTGTTTATTGTTTACATTTATATATGATATTTAATTATACATAGCACGCCATATGGCATTCCAGTGGCTGGTTGCAGAATACCATTTCAGCTCATATAATTTAGAAAGTTCCCAGGATTATGTTCCAGGACATTTTGCCCAAGGTAGAGGTAAATTCTGAGACTTATAGTTCACTACTTCAGAACTTCCTCTAGACAGATTAATATTGATCCACTAATGCCTTTTTTAAAGAAAAGTGAATGGGGTGCCTGGGTGGCTCAGTCAGTTAAACGTCGGACTCTTGATTTCGACTCAGGTTGTGATCTCAGGGGTCGTGAGATGGAGCCCTGTGGGCTCTGCGCTTAGCATGAAGTCTGCTTAAGATTCTCTCTCCCTCTCCCTCCTCAACCCCCCCCCCACACACACACACGCATCTGCTGTTTCTCTGGAAGGAAGGAAGGAAGGAAGGAAGGAAGGAAGGAAGGAAGGAAGGA